>NW_027286159.1:0-220000 GCF_022747635.1 Hetaerina americana | reverse complement strand
ATTTAAAATCAACTCTTTAATTAATAAATATGCCGGTGTTCTGGGTATCTGGTATTACCTAACATAACAAATGGCACCTGTGTTATCACATACATGAATTTTCTTAATATTCTCTGAGATGTACTTGAAAACAGATAGATTCAATATTCAATCATTGCGAGTTGAATATTAATAATGGCACACTTAAAAGTTTTGCTCAGATCCTGTCAAGGTAATGCTTGTTTCAGTTCATGGGCTATAATTTAGATTGCTTTTAGTGTAACAAATTTCTTTTTCTTAAAAATACTAAAATTTATCAAGTTGAACATATGTACATGTGCTTAAACTTTGGACAATATTCAACATGTAACATGCTGACAACGTTTTCCTCAAAATTTGTAACAGGTGTTTTTAAATTTAAAAGATTGTTTATAAAATAAATGCTGGTTTGCATGATTTGAATTTCCTCAAAGCCTACAAATTATACTTTACTTGTGGGAAAGTTTTGAGTCATTTGAGTGCAGGAGGGGAGCATACAATAAGGTTGTGTAGGGCAAATAATATAAACCTCTGTGGTGATTTTGTGAATGAGCCAAGTTTTTGAGTTTCAATACATGCAATACGTAACAAATTCATGCCACAAATGTACAACTGAGATGATGATTTTCATCTTTTAGATGCCCTGGAGGGCAATGTCACCTTGAGAATATCAGCCCCAGCACCTCCCGAACCCTGCCTGGCATCCATTTTGTCAGAAGTGTGTCTCATTTTACTTTCTCTCCCCTCAACAACCTCTTCCCACCACCTCCCCCCCTCCCGCTCATCATCTATCATCACCCTTCCCTCCCTTCCCATTCCTCCCTCTCCCCCTGCCAACCCAGACTCTGCTTCTTCAGGTGCTTCAGAGTCATTTGGTATCCTACCACTGCTGGCGCTGCTCCTTGGAGCACTGCTTGCACTCTCGTCTATTGGCCTGGTTGCGGCACTGGCAGTCAGACGGCGGCGTCTTTCCCCAGGGCCCTCTAGCGGTGACTCAGCACCTGCCACACACCTCCTTGGTAAGTGAAATAGAAGCAAGGCAAATATGCTCACTTAATTTACTTTGAATACAACTGGAAAAAACTTTAAAATTTAAAAAAATATATAAAAATGGAAGCTTTTCGTAGTCCATTAAATGAAGAACACTATGTATATTTCCATTGGTCTTTATTTTTGTACAAATAGTTTTAACACTAAGGCGTCATTATCGCAACCCAAATTTTTACCCCTCCTTCCCCCCCTCTTTTACCCACCCCCCCCCTTTCCCTGATAAATGGTATATAAATGGACCATAACTTGATTAATTTGTACCTGATGATAATACCGAAGCATTGAAACTGGTTGTACAAAAATAAAGACCAGTGAAAATATACATTGTGTTCTTCATTTAATGAACATGAACTTCCACAAAGTTGAGTCTGAAATAATTCAATGCTTTTCAAAGTCCTTAATTGTATTCATAAGACTAAATGAATGATAAAAATAGTATAATAAACACATTTGTAATTCCAAAGAAACTGCAGGAGATGATGCAACAGTAACTTTTAACGGAGTCATCCGCTAATGTGCATCTCAGTGCAACAATGTCAGAGTGTAAAAATCATTCGCCTTGACCTTAACAAAATTTCAGACTTTAAGAGGACACCTTGATAGCTTAACAGGCTAAAGCACTAGACTGGGCATTGAGGGATCCAGGTTTGAATCCCGGTCAAGGCAAATGATTTTTACGCTCTGAAATTGTTGCATTGAAATGCACATTAGCGGATGACTCCATTAAAAGTTATTGTTGTGGCATCTCCCGCAGTTTCTTTGGAATTTATCAAGGTATAAACAGCCTAAGTATTCTACTGTTTCAGGCTTCACTTCATGGAAGTATTTCATATCCATATTAAAAGTACCAAGTCTTTTTAATATGAATAGCCTAAGTGTTTTAATGTTGGCTTTAACCTCGTGGACTGTGGTGCGTTGCGCATGACTACAAATGCCTGTGACATAGTATGCACAGTATTTCGTCACAACATCTTGTTTCTTTAAAGTCCCCAAAATTTCAGAGTTTAGGAAGACGCCTTAATAGCTTAACTGGCTAAAGCACTTGACGGGACATTGAGGGATCCGGGTTTCTTTCCCAGTCAAGGCAAATGATATTTACACTCTGAAATTGTCGCATTGACATCTGTAATTGATTAAAGAGTACTGAAATTGATTTAACCAAATTTTAATTTAATTGAATGAAAACTTAAATCACTCAATTTATCATATTGAATGAAGAGGAAAAGAAATAAGGAAATTAATTCCATCTTCTATGTCTACTTCTGGGAAAAACTTTGCTTCGCAAAATTTTATGTTAGAAAAAACAGGAAACCCTCCATGTTTTATGCATTGATTCCAAGTAGTCATATGATATGCCTCTAATAAGAGCAACCATTTGCGCCACAACTTTATGAATGAAGTATTTATCACAAACGGTGATATTTATTACATTAAAATACAAAATTACATTAAAATACAAAAACAAAATGCTTGAAAATGAAATATCCTTAATTTCTACTACTAGAGCTGATGAATATTTTTGTTGCGAGGAGTGAATCCTCTCTCCTGTCAGTCAAAAATCAACTATTTTGTGCAAATATCAATTTCCCTTAGACTCTTTGGAACACATCCTTTGCTCTAATCCAGGCTTGACTCTGAGAAGGCAATTTTTGGATTCTCTAATCCTCCTTCTGTAAAGATCTATGGATGTTTCCTCCTCTTCCCTCTCTTGAATGATTGTCAGTACTATCATCAATATCAGGCTCTTTTTCCAAAATAAGAGAAAATCATATTTAGATTCAACTTAATTATATTTTTTGATAACTATCTATTAATTCAATTGTGTTTTTGGTGCCAAAAGAGTACACTGAGTTGAAGAGCAATTTTCTTTTAATCTCGGCATCAATAGAATACATAAACCTAAATGAAGAAAATGTTTCAACTATTTTTAAAGTTTCATACATGCTTAAATAATTTTGGAATGGCTGGTCCCTTAGAGAGAATTAGAATATCTAATTAAGCATTTCAGGATAATTCAAACAATTTCTAAAATCAATGACCAAAACAAACAATAATAAACCTTAGTAAGATTCCTCTTGAACCAACTCTCCCCATCCTCATGAGAAATGAAAGGACATTCCTCCCCTCCGTCCCCCTTGAAGTCTTTGGCATGTATTTAAAGGGTAGGCACTCAGGATGTGGGCATCCCCCTCCAAGCACACAGGGGAATGCATGATTAAAGGCTAACAGAGGCAGCACCAGCCAACAATAGTTGCCTCTCAGCCACATGATTGGCAGTCGTTATTTACCATGTGATCATTTCCCTCCCCAAGGACTACAGCCCTGACGTGGTAGAAAGGCAGTTGCATTCTGGGACCCCTAGAGAGCTGTACTGATGGGTGCTGTGATATATGCTCCTGGTAGGGTCACCCATGTCAGAAAGGTCAATGGATGGAAGTCAGATGAAGAAAGAAAATTGTAATACTTGGATACCTTCATTTAATTGTTAATGGCACAAAAATATATTTTTCCACTAATCGCCCTGGAAAGTGTGGTCAATGATGTATGGTTCATTCAGTCTCTGTAGCTTAGACCTCTTCCCTTCTGTACCACATTTCACCTGACGTGTGGTGCAGTTGTGTGGGCATATCTCAGCCGACCTCTCCGCCAAAGCCCTCTCACACCTTTCAGGTGGCTCCTCTGTGCAGCAGCGCGGTCAGCTGTTCCGGGCGGGGCGAGGGGCCGGGATGGAGGTGTGCCCAAGTGATGGGGGGCAGAACAACCACGCATGTGAGAAGAAGGGCAAGTCAGGGGTGGCAGTGACAACGGGTAGCCAGGTGCAGCAACCTCCGCACCAGCAGGTGGATGTCAGCCGCGACCACTTTGTAGTGTCTTACACAGTCAAGGAGGTGAGTAATTTGGAGGATGCATGCAGTACCAGGAGGTGGGCAGTGTTTAAGCACTCATTCTGAGCGATCAGGAAGTCTAAGTATCCGATAAAATGTATTATATCTCAAATCAATGTCACTGTCAAGTAGAAAATTACCATCAGAAAGATGAACTAGTAAATATTAATGATTTAGTTTAAATAGTGTACCACAATAAATCATAGTAGTACCTCCTCTCTAATGTACTCGTACATAATATAACAAAACAATTCAAATGTAATTAGTAGTACAGTGTGCGGCAACATAACTACCTTTTTAAAGGGTTTTTGCCTTATTAAAAAGGGAGTTATTCTGCCACACCCTGTATTAGGTTGTATGAGGGTGGTCTGAAAAGTTCTCGGCCTTGTTCATAGATGAAAACCACCGCTCTCACTCTAGTTGGCAAAATTGCAAGCAGACACAATTTGAAAATCCAGGCCATTCCATCCTGCAGTTCTAGTCTGGAATTTAGAAGGTGAAGTGCACTAGTCACATATCATACATTGGACAGACAACACACAATGTCAATACAAAGTTCAAGGAATTCTTAGCCCACTTTAAAAATTACTGTTTTGAAAAATCGGCCATTGTAAAACACATTTACGAAACTTCCAACCATATTACTCTTAAAGAATTATCCCTAATTAACCACACCTAAATATTTGAAATCGACACCACCGAGAGCTTGCACATGCACTTGCACAAAGACAAAAATATGAACAACAAACCGAGAATCATCAACAGTCCCTTATTTAACTTGGATCCCGAGTCTTGACTACGGGCAATACTTCGTTACTGTTGTCTTTCCCAGTGTCAAACTCTTATTCCTTTTGATGATCACCTAGTTGACCAAAATACCGATATAGAGTTCCACAAAAAATCAATGTTGGCTATAGAATTATTATTATATATTATTATTAGGTCATCTACCCATTAAGGTAGGTTTTTAGATGGACACAGCTACTAAATAAATATTTTGTGGTTCCTACAAAATACAAAATCCAGTATCCTACTCTACATCAGGTCCCTCTTCATCTCTGAGTACTTCCTTCCTCCCTTCATCCCATCCAACATCCCTATCCTGCTGCTTCCCTTTCCTCGTTTGCCTAACATTCTCCCCTCTATCACAGTCTTCAACATCCCACTAACAGTCAATACCCCCTTCATCCACTTTTCCTGCCTCAATAGGATTTATCCCAACAAACCCCTCTCTTCGCCCACCATACCAAGTACTTCCTAATTTGTTTTCATCTCTGTCCATTTCATCTTTTCCATTCTTCTCCACACCCACTATTCAAAAGCCTCCAGTCTACGTCTATCCTCCTGCTTCAATGACCACGTTTCCATGCCGTACATAGCTACGCTCCATATCAAAGTTTTTCCGAGTCTTTTCTAAATATCCTTACTCAACATCCCTGTCATCAACTCCCTCCTCATTGTAAAAGCCTCTTTGCCTAGCGCAATCCTTCTCCTTACGTCCCTACTACTTTGACCGTGTTAGTCCAAAACACTTCCAAGATACATAAACTGATCTACCTGCTCTAGTTTTTCCCTCCAATGGTCCTAAGGTTATGCAATTTTCTAGAAAGAAAAAGGCTAAGCTAAACATTAAAATAGAAGGGCAAAAACTAGAGCAGGCAATAGAATTGTCACCTTACAAATATTCTGAATTTATCTGATTGAAATGAATTATTTATGGATCACAGAGTAAGCAGGAAAAGAGTTATAGGGATAAAGTTTCCTTTAATAACGTAAATTCCGACTTCTTTGTCTTTTTCTCCATCAAAAAGGAACTTTGCAAGAGGCCAAATGGGCATGTACCTATGAGTTAATCAACAAGTGTAATGTATGAGTCCATTAACTTGAATTAAGTTGGGTACTTGGCTAAAACCATTACCTTCAAGCTCTCTTGCCTAACTGTCCTTACTCAAAGAGTCTTCTTACAGAATTTGGTTTTGTAAGATTTGCAGTCAGTAATTTTATGAGAAAATGAAGAAGAGGTATTCGATCATGTAACTTTGCCAAATTTATCATCTATGGCAAGTATTTTGTATTATTGGTAAAAGATTTAGTGAAGGAATTAGATAGTCTTGGGAAGATCAAGCAGATGTTTTTGTAAAATGTTAACACGTTCACAAAGGTACTGGATCCTCAAATGTTTTTCTGGCACAGAATGGCGAGTTATTCAAATAAATACTCCACTAAATGTACATTATTGTATGAATCACAAACAAGAACCAATGTAAAACACTGCAACTATTCTGGTATTGAAAGATCATGAGATCACTTAATAATAATAATTGTATTGGTCCAGCGATCAAGTACATAAGTATATGATGTAGGACAAGTCAGAAGATAGTAAAATAATATACAAATTACTAGAACAGAGCACTCTATAACAATATTACACTTCATCATTAATGAAATCCACAACCTTGTAATTCATTTCCTGTTGTAACATTGCTTTAATTTTGGATTTAAAAACGGAAAAACTATTGATACCCTTTAACTCATTGGATAATACATTGTAAAGTTTTAAACCCATTGAGTTTGGACCACACAAAGAACTTGTAGTGCATACATATGGGAAATGAAGACCATTAGAATTTCTTGTGAAGTGGCTGTGTATAGCACTGTTTTTATAAAATTTGGTAAAATTATTGTAAGTATACAATAACACATATAAAATATATACACAAGGAACAGGGAACAGGCCCAGCTTTCTAAAACTGGCTTTACAAGGGGCAAGATAATTGGAATTTGTTATTAGCCTCACTGCTCTTTTTTGCATTTTAAAAATTCTGGATGCATGGGGTGATGAACCCCAGAACAAGATACCATATGTTAAGTGGGAATAAAACTGCCCATAATACAAAGTCAACAGCACATCTTGAGATACCGTGGATCTTAAGGATCGAATTAAAAAGCATTTGGCACTTAGCTTGTTAGACAGATTATTAATATGTAATTCCCAAGTCAGTGAAGCATCGAGGTGTAGCCCAAGAAATTTCACACTACCCACCTGGGGAATTGGCTTTTGGTTAACTTGAACACTAATAGAGTTGCTTGTTTTGTTCTTATTATTAAAATAGACAATTTGGGACTTCTCAACATTCAGATCAAGGAGGTTGTTGGAGCACCAGTTACTTAAATTATCAAAACTAAATTGCATTGATTGGACACAGTGTCTAAGTCAGTTGATGAAACAAGGACATTTGTATCATCTGCATACAGAACAGGAAGGGCACCAAGAATATTTGAGAGAATATGAGATAAGTCATTAACATAGATTAGAAACAAAATGGGCCCCAAAACAGAATCCTGTGGGACACCCTGAGTTACCCGTTGTTTAAGTGAGGGGTAAAAGCAACCATTTAATTTGATAACAACTTGCTGGGATCTATTGCTCAGGTGCAATTGAATCCAATTATTAGCTCCACCTTGAATACCAAGGCAATAAAGCTTTTTTAAGAGTAGAGGGTGATTCACAGTATCAAAAGCCTTGCTGAGGTCGAAGAACATAGCAGCAATTTTTAATTTACTGTCCAAAGCAAACAGAATATGATTAATTACATCACAAACAGCAGATATTATGGACTTCCCTCGACGGAAACCATGTTGATTAGAAGACAAGAGGTTGTTACTGTCCAAGAATGATACGAGTCTATTAAATACCTTTTCAAATATTTTAGAAAAAACAGATTGGATTGATATTGGGCGATATGAATTCAGATCTGAAGTATTATCTTTAGACTTATTAAGAGGAATCACTTGCCCTTTGACCGCACATTGTGGTCTACTGCAATCATGTTATATAAAATACCAGTGCCTCGTAATGCCTGCTGTAATTTATCCCATGGGTGAGGTCCAGTTATGGCATAATTTCAGATGTAGATGAATGTCTGTTCTATCTATTAACTCTGGTATCTAAACACTTCAAGCATGGACCTCACTGGCTTCACATCAAGTACAGTCCTGGGTTCCAGAGGACCCAGACTTTTATAATCTATTTCTAGTAACAATATTTACTGCCCAAGAAAGAAATGAGTGAATATTGAATAAGGATAATAATTTATACAGAGATTGTGCAGAAATGGTTTATATTACAAAAAGAAAATACATAATTAATTTTTCATTGAAATGAAAATGAAATATATTGTTCAAGGTTAATATTTTATCAAAACAAAAAATATAAAAATCAATCAAATTCAGCCTGTTAGTTTAATTAATATGAATTTACTTTAATTCACATGAGTTGGAAATGCAATTAATGCACATTATTTGAGTATCTTTCATGTTGTGGTTCTGGCATACAAAGTGCTCCATTTGTCGCATGTTGAAGTGTATTTACTGTCTCCACCAGAGCAGAAGCTGCACCCACCCCTCTCTCTTCCTTTTTCACCTCTAATTTTTTCAGGCTCCTGTCTTACCATAGAAACTTTAATGCCTGTCGACTTATTACTCCGAATAATGGTTTTCTGGTAATTTTTCGCTCTGGTATCTTCAAAACACCTGTCTGATTCACCTGAAATAAGATCAACACCTCTAACTCAGGTTGACTAGATTCCAAAATAAACCTGGCTGGAGCCACATATTCAGTCCCTCTCGCTGATACCCCTCCTACACACCTGTTTGGAAAAGGAGCTCAATCTTCAAGGGATGTTGTACAAACAGTTTTATACCCTTCAATATCCAGAGTATTGAAAATCAGTTATTGGAATCAGAAGTACTTATCACTGAAAACAACCCAAGTGTTTTGTGTTTATGTGAATATTGGATGCACAAAAATGAAGTAAGGGTTGTTAATATCCTTGAGTGTGACCTCTCAGGAATTTTTGGCCACTCAGAATACAAAAAAATGGTGGTGCATTAATCCTCACGATGCAATTGAGAGTAATGAACAATGTAGATTGCACATATGATGACTTGATAGAAGAAAAAATGATTGAATATTGCATGGTTTGCCTGAAAAATGATCAATCTGTCATTTATATAGCATTAGTGTAATGATCTCCTTCAGAAAAATTGGACATTTTTCTGAAAAAATTGAACTGTCTCCAAGACAATGTTTAATTATTCCTATGATCCATATTTTGTAATGACAGATGACTTTCATGGCAACATCTTGTCAACCTGAAGTTCAAGAAGTGAATTTATGCCTACATTAAATTGATATAATATGTACACAACAAACTACATGCCCACTCACATCACAAGTTCTCAGATATACATATATAATATTTTTTTAAACCTTGAAAAATCACCTATGACAACAACAATCCTAGCATCATCCTTTTCCAATTACAATGTATTGTTTGCAACCTTTAAATTAAACTAAGTATATCACCCAAAATTCACTTCTAAGATAAACTATTCTCAAGGAAATCATCTTGATTATGCTGAAAGATTGAAAAATGAGACTCAGGATAATGTTCATAGATTATACAGCAACAAAAAATGTTTCGAGGAATTTTGCATTTAATTTTTCTATCATTTAATGTTATCTTTCCTAATATGCAGAGCAAACAA
The DNA here is from genome assembly GCF_022747635.1 of Hetaerina americana. Lineage (NCBI taxonomy): Eukaryota > Metazoa > Arthropoda > Insecta > Odonata > Calopterygidae > Hetaerina > Hetaerina americana. The sequence continues at coordinate 210,497 of NW_027286159.1, read as the reverse complement.
CAGGTGCAAAAAGCCTTGAAAAACAACTGAGTGAACAATGAAATCGTACAACAATCAAGAAGTCTCCTAGAAATGGCTGCAAAAACCATAAATAATCATGAACCAACCTAATTGAAGGAATACATAGCTTGCAAAAAGAAATATCAAAATCTATTGTCTGCAGCTAAGCATGCCTACAATAATAATAGAATCATATTAGCTGAAGACAAATTAAAAGAATCCTGGAGTGTAATAAATAGTTTCAAATGGCCCTCACTCCCTCACATGCACCTCCAGTTAAATAATCCACAAAGAAATTTAGCCACTAATCTTGCATATACAAAATTTACACCACCACTAATTTACAATAATATAAACACTAAACAAAGTAGCTCTAATGCAATAAACAAACAATGCAAATTAATAATACCTCCCACATTCCAAGTGGTGGTAATTCTTTCTACTTAATTCCAAGAAACTGCAAGAGATGCCACGACATTAACTTTTAATGGAGTCATCCGCTAAGTGTGCATTATATTGCAACGATTTCAGAATGTTATGATCATTTGCCTTGACTGGGATTCGAAATGGGATCCCTCAATGTCTGGCCGAGTGCTTTAGGTAGTTAAGATACTGAGGCATACTCTTACACTCCGAAATTTTGGGGGCTTTGAAGGAATAAAATGCCATGACAAAATACAATGCATACAATGTCACAGGCACTACACACAGGTCAACTGCATGTATATCCTGTATATCTCTGTCTGGAAAAAGAATGAGGTAATGCAGTAAATCAACTGCATACAAATTGTAGTCCTGGAGATGATGGAGTCCCAAGTTCTGTGATTAAATTCTGCTATCCTTACATTAGAGAACGCCAACTTTTTTAAATCAATGAATCCCTCTCCAATAGTATTTCATGAGTCATTGAATGCTAGCTCCATCCTCACTCTGACATCAGTGAAATAAAGCTACTTGCTTCTCAAGTATTTCTTGTGATGCTTACAAAATATATATCATGAGGGCACTTTGCATTTGCCTCTTCACTGGCAAGCAGAAAAACGTATAATGTAGCCTTGTGTGCCTTCCAATAGGTAGGTGCTGTGAGTGGTGACGAGGCCAGGGGTAATGTGGCAGTCAATGGGTCATGCGGTGGAACTCCAGCATCACCCCTGAGCACCCGACCAGACATCCTGGCATCCAAGCCCAAAAGTAAGGTCAATATTTAGCTCATGGTGCATAAAGGTTTCATTAACTGCACAGTTTTCATCCTTGACTGAAATGCTGCAGCATTCTTTGGTCTACTTGCTAAGACAATCAATTGGACCCTCTTTTTGATCTGACAAGGTAAAAACTAAATTTTTAGTCAAGTGAAGTAAAAACTGCCATATATGCATCAATATTTCAAGTCCTGAAATTAAAATGTTCCTTAAGAGGAAATTTAAGTTCATACAGCCCAGGGAGAATACAATACATGTATACTAGACAAAAATGCTTGTCATTATTTACCTTGGTACCTTATTTCACTGGCAATTATTTCAGGAAAATCCTGCTCTGATGACAGAAAAGCTCTGATAATGGAGTCATTTATTTCACCTTTTCAGATAAATTAATATTTGACAGTCTATTGTTAAATATGTATGTTACCCAACAGCAATTCCTAAATATTGATCATATTGCTACTCAAAAGATATAAGAAAATTACAAGCTCACATAATACTGTTAATAATTATGATCTGATGATAACTTTGGTCTTATTCTTAGTTGTGAGATGGACTAGAGCTATTTTTTTCAGGTTTTAAGCAATTTCTGTTTCTTTTTCTCTCTTTATTCCTTGCTTATGACCATGATCAACCAATAGATGGGATGGAGCGAGCCAAGAGACCGGAAGTACTCTTCCGCAAGTCAGAAGATGTTGTGTTCCCTGCAGCAGTTGACCACACAGAAGGTCTCAATGGTAGCTTGCAACAGAAAGACCCCTCCTCGCTACCTCAACCAGCAAACCTTTACCAACGAACATTGAACCTCACCTCTACCATAGCACCAAAGGTGAGAGAGATGTTAATTCTTTTCCATGGCCTGAATAATTGGCGTGCAAACATCAACAATTATTCAAAGAGTCTTTGCTGATTATCTCTGTGATATAATTGAAAGGCCTTATGTCTGCAGTCTTATCTATTCCCAGTAAGTCACTCTTGAATCTGGCCAATGAGTTCCTCATATGTATCCTATTAATTTTTCCTCGTATTCATAGATGCGATATTTCTCCTCATGTATGAGGAGAAATATTTGTTTCTGTGATTTCTCTAATGATGACCAAAGTCTATTCTCATGAAAACGATATTCCTAATTTTTCACCGCATTTTATGATAAAATATTTTGTAACAGCCTTTCTTTCAAACATTGAATCTTACCCTCTTCATATATTGGGCATGCCTGGTATAGATGCACTCCTTTTTTTCAGTGAGCAATGCACATGTGCATATGTACATAAAAAGGCACAATTCACCAGCTGAATTTAAAACTCAATGTGCCTTACCTTCATAGCTCTGAAGTGTAAGCTGAAATGCCTTTTGCTGAAAAGAATGTCCTTGAGCACCAATGTACCCATGAAATATATAATTTACCCAATACTAATTGACTACAATCCCCCACAGCCCATCTCTCTGCAAGTTCACTAGCTGTGCTACATAAATGTCTCTGCTGGGCCCATAATTCTCTGTATCAAGCCAATTTCCTGGATAGAATTTAACTCCTCTGGCACTGAACCACCAGGGCTTTTCTCAAAGGTACAAATCATGCACCAGTCCTCATAGATTACTTATGCAAGAACTTCTGTTGGAAGTAAAGGCATCCCAGCCCTTACAGCGACTACTTTCAGGGAGTTTATGGTCTATAATTTGTCATATCACACAAATGATTTTGGGGGTACTCATAAATTAACTTGTAGCTTTGATAAACGGCCTAAATTCATTTGGCAAAAACCATGTCCATAGTTCTTTCAGGCTGGTGAAAGTGTCATGTCTGTGGTTCTTTAAAAATGGCAATGGGGTACAGAGAGAGGGGGTATCTGAAGTGTGTATATAGCATGGTTCAGAGAGTATTTGAATTGTGGTTATAGCATCCTTTCACATGATTTACAAAGAATCAATAGAGTTGGAGTAATTTTGGGTGTTAGTCTTCCTTGCCTCATTACCTCTTTGTCTTCCATTGATTTTACTGGTCTTCAACATCTAGATCTACATAATACCCTACAAGCTGCCGCAAGGGTGTGTGGTGGGGTGTGTTAGGTCACCAGCCATAAAAGAGAATAAAACCACATACAAAACCAACATATTAATGTATATCTACACCCACAATGGCATACATATTCATGTAAAAACCTTTTTAACTTTCACACATGCAAATACATAAAACTATCAACTAAAAAATACACATGCACCTTAGATTAAAGTAAAAATGTATCCAATAATGTGCAAATTAGAATTGAAAAGTAACAAGGGGAAATTCCACTACCACATGGACTTGAAACTCATGGTCTCCACCCCCCAGGGACACAGGTAGGGAATGTGACTCACTGTAGCAAGCAGCAGAACCACCCCCCTACAGGGATGATAGGGACGGAGAGACAAGGGATGGTAGGAGAATCATGAAAACAAACAAAGCAGGGCAAGCAATATAAAAAAGAGCACTACTTACTCTAATGGCAGTCCCATGCGGTCATGCGGGAAGGATTTTGACAACAAATCATACAAGATTATTGAAAGTGCATGCATTTGAGTAGAACTAATCATTCCCTAGTCGCTGTCTTTGGATGATGGGTGTTACCCAGTTCAATTGGTCCTGTTCCCTGCTTTTTGTTTTGTATTCCAGTGGCATATTCAATGTCCAAACTGTGCATCTATCTAATAACTCTCATACCACTGCAAGTATGCTATTAGAACAATGGGAAACAGGAGGGAGAGTAACGTGAAAGGTGAAAGCGGCCAAATTAGAGGTCCATTGGTTGGTATTAGCCACTCCCACTCATTTACACTTCTCACTCCACCAATATCCTCTCCTCCACCCCCCACTCATTCATTCCCATGCTCTCCCCTCACCATGCCACAAGATTTGGTCTATTCTCAGAGCTCTTCCAGCTCCCTCCCAAAGCACTCCCCAAGATGGGAGAGGAGTGACTACTGACATGTAATCAGGAAACATTCCTTATACCTTGCCTACACCAGCCATTTAAATTTGAACAATTAAAATTCACACCAAATCCTTATTGTAGAAGATATCAAGACATTGAAATTGATGGTCCATTTAAAATGAGAATGGCCTGCCACTCAAATAGAACATAATCACTTTTTTGGCACTATCATCTCATTTGGTAGTCATACACCTTTTGTAGAAGATGTGCTTTGTTCTTCCTTATTGTTCTTTTATATTGTAGTGTCCAAACGGGAGGAATGCCTGAATGTAATCCCAAAAAAAGGTGCAAATATTATTTTTTGCATTTATCAAAAATAATTTTTGAGAAAATTTTCAAACACTAATCATCTCAGGTTAACAATCCAAGGATTGGTCAGTAGCACCTCTGAAAAATTCACTGTTTTCTATCAATCTTGTTGTTCCCTCAAGGCATTCTTAGCATCAACATTTTCCATTATTTGATTTTCATAGTTCATATTTGGCCTTCCTCTGCCATTCTTCCCATCCATGCGAGTGAATTTCACTAGCAATATAAGAGCTTAGAATGTATAAGGTGGGCTTTATCCTTAACTACACTTATCCTTAACTATCCTTTTATCTTTGATTAAGAGCGATCTAACATTTTTTAAATAATTTATTTGTAAAAGTTGAATTTTATTTTATGCTGTTAGTCAATTTGCTATGCACATGTGCTCCAAATTTCATTGATTTGACTCAATACTGCATTAGCGGCAGTTATTACAATTTGAAACATGTTCCATTCACCTACAGCTGCCTCTTATGATAAAAAATATCCTTTGCACAATTTGTTATGCATAAGAAATGAATGAAAGTTGTTGGAAAAGTCACGTGGATAGGCCAGAACCACTTAAAGAGTAAGATTAAGATTTAGGTTGAGTATGTATGTTTGTGTTTGCAGGCACAGCTCATTGTAGAGGAGGGGCGGAGCAGCACACGAAGGGTACGGGCATGGGCAGAGGAGAAGGTGCCCTGCCACACTGGTGGAGGGGAGCTCAACGGCAGCTTCATCAAGGAGCAGCTTATGTCTGCCACTGGCGCCCACATCCCCGAGAGCTGTGTCTGAGGGGAGCCGCTCTCTCTCCTTCCAAGGCTGAAGGCATTGTGTGGCCAGGCATGAGGATTACAGGGCCCTCCATCCCTTCCCTGCCGCTCTTCCTGGACCCACCTGGGCCCCAATGTGCAGAGAATGGTCCCCAGGGTCACCCTTCTCCCTCCTCACATGCCCCACCTCCCCTGGCCCCAGTGACACATTGGATTGAATGAGGGCAAATAAAACACAACAAGGCGTAAACTAAAATGAAGATGAAAGTTCTTGACTCAATACTTCCCTCACAAATGGATCTCTCCCCTCTCCTATCCCCTGACTGATTCCGCAACCCCCTCCAGTTCCATTGCTGCATCTGATTGCCCCTTCTCCCATCCCCACATCCTGACCACCTACAGTTCAGCATTTGACACGATATCTTTCAATTTAAAGAATGATTGAAAGTGGGCATTAACTAGAATTAAGGTACAACAACGATCATTATTTATGTGACTGATTAGGTGGAAGGCGTCCTCAAGACTTTCTAGGAAAAACATGTGAGGCAATTGCCATGAAAGCCAATGAAAACAACGAGACAGTTTTTTATTGGAACTCCATATAGGAAACATGATATGATGGGAATTCCCATTTATTTCATCACTGCTGCGTTGCAATGAAAAATTGAAAATGTGACCAAGGGTGTTGTTTTTTATCAAGAAAAACTATTAAGGAAATGAAAAACTACATTTTTTTGCTGTGCAGAGGCCCCAAAACAATCACACACAAACTCATAAATTTAATTTCCATACAGGATATCATTGTCCCCATAGTCCAAAACAGTGCTCCCCCAGGAACTTGCTCAACACATTGCAGTCCTCTGGAGGTGATCATCCCTAATCCCTTCACCCAAGTCTCATTCTTAGCTTCTCAGTGTACATACATGACTCGATAAAAGTGTTCTCACAGAAAATACTATATGCATAGTTGAAGCTGAAGTCACTCAGAAATGAGTGATGTTGGTGGTTTGCATAATCTGGTGAAAGCAGCCATTACTTGTTACCTCAATGTGGTTAGCGTTAGTGCACAACATTACTTTTCATTTTAACACATTGCTTGTGATTGTGTATTTCATGATGTTTCGGAGAAAACAAAACAATTTCAGGTGAAGATGGGGAATTACATGCACACATGAAGAATGGCGTTTCCTGATAATTAATGACTGACCCAATTGAACCTAGAAAGGTGGCTAGTTGGTGGTATTTGCTTTTGAAATTTTCACCCAACTATGCACTCTGGTTTCACATCAGAATGCGGAGGGTTTGCTGCAGCCTGTATTGCAGAAAGTTGCACGCAAGGATGCTGTCAAGTGTAGGCAAGATCTTTAGAATATGACTGACTTAGACTGTATTACAGTCCATTTTAGTCATTCTTGGCCATAAAAAGCCCCAGAGAAAATCCCAGATATGCATCAAAGAAAAACTTTTAAAGTTAGCGCAGTTAAGTAAATTTGGAATTAAGATTTCTTGTCTTCAATTAGCAATGTGCCTATGAACCTGATGGGTCCCTTCAGAGTGTCATCTATTTCTTTCCAAGTCTCCTTTTCTATCACACCACAAAGCTCCTTGTCTCTTCCAGTCCCATGGCCATAATTGTTTGATAGATTCGTGTTATATCAATTTCAGTGTTTCCACCAGTGGGAGTAGTGGGAGCTTGGTTTTCAGGCCATCCCTGTACCTCTGTTCATGGAATTCACTGCTCCCTCCCCCCTTTTTTTCTCTAGTTTGATTGCATTGACTTTGTCTTCAATGTATTATTTGCAGGACATTATATTTTTTAATATATAAATGGAGGGGATGTTTACCTTAAGCCCGGAAACTTGGAAAAAAAACACTCACAGGGGGGCTGTCCTTAATGAGAAAGGGATGATGAAGAGCTATGCCAATACTCATTCAAAATTTATATAGATGGCCCATGTTTTACTACAGCGTCATCAGTCAAAGACATAATCAGGTGCAAGCATTGTATTCACTTGGTGAGGAAGACTGTGGAAGGGGAAAGAAGTGGTTGTACTTCAACTGCACAGTATTGAAACCTGGGTAGTCTAAATAAGTTGTGAATGTTGAATGGCATAGTTTTTCTCCCTTGCTACTCACAATGGAAATATTTCACTCATATTCAAGAAGTTGAAGGAGCATTCCAAAGGTAATATCAAACTGGTCAATCTATAATTATGTGAGGACATTTTCAGGTTTCTATACCTTCCCCTTTGTATGAATCGGTAAAATATTAACTCCCTCCTTCCCAGTGTAATGAAATTATTATTGCAAACAATCAATATCAAACAGGCCCCTTTGAAAAAATAAAAATCAGTATTCTTAGATTTGAAAGAAGTGCTTTTCCCTTTAATTGCTGATATGGTCAATTGCATGTTTCCACTGAAAAAGCTCACCACCATGAAAGAAAAATTGCATTTTTATTTTAGTAATATTAAAATGGTTATGGTGAAATGACAAATATTTTGAAGCATTTTAAAAATGTTCATAAATTCTCAAATTAAGCTCCTGAAACAGCAAGTATATTAGTGAGCATGTGCATCTGATACAAGATAATTAAAATACACTCTTTATGAGTATTAATGGAAATAATGCAATTATAAACATTAAGTATGATTACTCCTCAACTCTCCTACCTCCTCCATAAGGTATTCTAATGAAATAGCATATACACTCCCCACCATAAGAGGCTTATGTAATTCAAGGACAGCCCCATATGGCAGCTGAATTGCTACATTGGTGACATTTCCCCTTCACACACCAGAAAAAATCACTGTAGGAAAGAATTAGTATTCTCAAACACCATCATAAACAACAGCAAATGTTTACAAATCTGAGGAAATTATAAGTGTTCTTTAAAGCATCCTTCTATTGGGGAAGGTAAAATGTCTTCAATGAAGCAGTTCAGTTCCCTTGTGAGTGTTCTTCTCTGTATTTCTGTTTATTGTGCCACGTACAAGTATACACATGCACTGATAAAACTTTGCCATTGGGTACATACACTAAGTAATTGTACAAACAGTGGCAAAAGATGGATAGAAGATGAAACCATCAGAGCTTTTGAGTGTTTTGGAGCCACAACATTGGAGGATGAATCAGTACCACAATCGGAACAATCATATGCTTGAATTTCCTTCAAAAATAAAATTCTGTCAACTTGATACAATTGAAAACCGGCATATAGTGACATGAGGCCTTTAGCTCTGGCCAAAATATTTCTTTCTTGATGCTGTTTAAATGGTGGCTAATATTTATGTCAATTGTTAAAATGACCTTTAGGTCACAGGCATGTATTTGACATCAAATTCCACGCAATGAGAAGGTTTTAGCTCAAAAAAATGTAATCGCTTCTCTTGCACATTTAAACAACTATTCATCCTGGAGTTGTGATAACTTAAACATATTTTCATGGTGAATGGATTCATGCTCCCAAAAATTCACTTATCGGTGTTGCTGTCGTCTTCATGCGTACTTATACTCAATGAAAATCTTCCACCTTGACTCTGAGGGGTGGTCTGAGAGGTACACACAATGATGAGCAATGGACTAAATGCGCTTTACCTTACCAATTTTTCCCGATTCTGCCCTTCTCCCCGAGGAAAAGACCCCCATTCGTGTTCACAATTCCACCAGCCTCCCTCAAGCAGTTGGAGAAGACACTGCATCCACAGTTCACCCCTCTCACTTAGTGCATTTACAAATGGAGAGACCATTGAGAAAAGAAAAGACTGGCTTCTTCACTTTAAAGACAAATGTAGGGACTGGTGAAATCATTCCACTTTTTTTACAAGTGCATCCGTAATGGTGAGAGTGGTTGGTGGATTCACCCTATGACGTAACTATTATTAATCATCGTGATGTTCATCCATTGTTCGTCTATTGTTGTTGTAAATGATGATCAATATGTATTAATGTTTGCCAGATGCTGAATATGCATTTATGCATTAAGATGAGAGGATTTTTTCATCAAAAAAGAATGCGCCATTTTCAATAGGCGTCGGTCTTAGTTACCATTTCAAATTCTAATAAGAAAATTGTTGACCAAAAATACTGTGTTCCCGGAATATTTTTTAAATGTCTGTTTTGATGAGTGAAAGTCAATGAAAAACACTATAGTATTTTGTTTTATTTTTAACAGAATAGAGTCAATAATAATAATGTTGATAGTCAAAATTTTGAATGTCTATCCCTTTTGTGAGTTGACAACCAATGCAACCGTATATATTATGCTTGCAAATAAAGTGCATATGTTCTTTTGTAGACTAAAGTGTAATAAATATTTAGCTGTCAAAAATTTGGTTCTGGCAAACTAAACAGTCTGTGATTTGCATAATGTATAAAGTACCACAAGCGTTGTTATTAAAGCAATTACATTTTTCTTATGCCTATTATTTGTTACCATTTTCCTGTTTTTATACCATGTATCACTCACTGCATTTAATGAAAAGGTAAGTCTGTCTTTTACTTGTCATCCCCATATTTCACAGCTTGCTGATGTGGTTAGAAGCCTCTCCACAGCATTGGGGAGACAGAGCACTACAAGCATTTTCTTCTTTCATGGTTGACAGCCCACATTTTGCCCATTGCCCAAAACATTCCAAACAATACAGATATTCCTACTGCTATCATTCTTCTCCTCTCTCATGGAACCTTCCACAATGTTCTCAAAAAAATGACCTTGCCTCCAAATGCATCCAAATCCATTTATTTCTCCTCTTACTCATTCGATTTAAGAGTAAAGCAATTCTCCCATCTTTCTCCTAATCTCTACATTGCTCTTCCTCTCTGTTCATGGTAATTACAGATATAAAAAGGAAACCCAGAGATATAAGCTACTCTTTTCATGAAGAATTATTAAACGACTATTCAAATACAGTCAGCAAACCATTTGAGTCACAATGATTGAAGACATGGCCTAATCTTTTACAAAAGTACCAATCTACATCCACACATTACCCTGCCATCTGGTGCAATAAGGTGTGGTTTGGGGTGTGTTAGGGCACCAGTCATACATGCAGAAATATTAGTTTATAATTACACTTGATTGCATGTTAACTCATATAAAACTCTCATGCCTAATTACTCGTGCATCATTCAATAAGATATGTACTAGACTAAATCTTTAAATTTTCAACTTTAAGTTAATTTATTCAGGGGCTTTGGTTATGAGTTATTTTATTATGAGTTTGTATCATGTAAACAAATAACAAGCACTTCAATCAGTCTGGGATGGTATCTATCTCTGTTATTTTATTCCTGTAGTTGAATCTACCAATATAATATGGTGCCCTAATTATTGCCCCTGTGTCACAAGGAAACACAATTTTTCTGTACCTTTCCAAAAGTTTCTAAGTCTCCCTTGCCTTCTCTCATCATGAATCAAGATGCTCTTAATCTAATTCCTCCAACATTCCTATCTTATTCACTCCCTTCTCAGAGAAATTTTTAACAAATGGATGGATTTTTAACATCTGATGGATTTTCTCTGAATCTCTTCTAATTCCTGAATTAATGTTCACTCCAATAGGCCGCAAATAATTTTCATGAATTCCAAATGTGACCATGTATGTGAGCACCTCCCTCTTTTTTTCATTACATTTTCCTTCAACTTGTCTAATGAAGCCAAGCTTTCTTAAGTCTGACTTGCATATTCTTTTGTTGCGAACCACATGAAAGGTTTTGTGTCAGTATAACACTCAGTATTGGCCTATTCTGAAATGTTAAATACAACTATTTTGTAATTCATTTCTTGTGTATCTTTTCTTTTATTTCAAAACTTTTACAAAAAATTGTGGGAGATGCCGCGATAGTAACTTTTTGATGGAGTCTTCCGCTAATATGCATTACAATGCAACAATTGCAGAGTATAATAATCAATCACCTTGACTGGGATTCAAACCCGGATCCCTCAATGTCAGGCCTAGTGCTTTAGCCAGCTAAGCCATCAAGACGTCCTCTTACATTCCTAAAAATTGTAAGAGGACGCCTCGATAACTTAACTGGCTGAAGCAATCGGCCTGAAATCGAAGGATCCGGGTTTGAATCCCAGTCAAGGTGAATGATTGTTACACTCTGCAATTATTGCATTTCAAAAATTTTGCTGTGCATTTTCTAATATTCAATTCTCACCCGCATATTCCTCATCACTCTGAAGCCTGTTTATATTTTGATGCCAATTATAATATCACAGTTAAACTTTTCATATATTTCCATCATTGCAATACATATGAACTGGACAAAATTGTTTGCATAGGTGGACACTGATCAAAACACACTTAATGGTCATGGACAATTGCAATTGGATACTCCATTGCAAGGTCTGTCCTAAAGGTAGTATTACTTATTTTTTCTTCAGATAGACAGGTGGGCAGGCAATGGTTTCTCTGGCTGGGTTTGACGGAGGGGAGTCTCAGGAAAGGCCGGAAGCTGGTGACACTTGGCTCCCAGCTTTGCGGAGTGCGAATAGTTCGTTTGCGAAACCTCTATAACGTGACCTCGTTACTCTCCGTCATGAACGGGTTTTTTGGAATAGCGCTACCCCATCAAATTTTGCGTGAAACTGGGAAAATCAGGAAAGAGACTCATGGCATGTTCAAAGTGATACGAGGGCTGTTCAATAAGTACCCGTGTGAGAAATGAAGAAACCATTTTTTTCAAAAACATTTTTTATATTTTTAAACATAGTCTCCATTTAGAAATATGCACTTCTCCCAACGTTCCGGCCATTTTGTTAACCCCTTCAAAAATAGGATTTGTCGAACTTTCCAAAATACGCCTCTGTCTCGGCGATAACTTCCTCGTTTGAGCTAAAATAATTTCCCGCTAGCCATTTCTTCATGTTAGGGAATAAGAAAAAGTCGCAGGGAGCCAGATCGGGTGAATACGGGGGGTGCAGCAGCAATTCATAACGTAGTTCATGCAGTTTGGCGGCGACCACTCCGGATCAGCTTGTTGCCCACCGTGAGCAATCGCGGCACCCATCGGGCCGACAATTTTTTCATCGCCAAGTTATCATGTAAAATATTAATTGCCGTTCCGATCGACACACCCACGGCCTCTGGTACTTCGTTATCTATTCGTTAACAATCGTTCGTCGATCACCGAGAATCATGGCGTGGACTTTTGAATGAACTCCTTAACCACGTCTGCCGGGCGTCCTGGTCGCTCATCATCAAAAAAAGATGTTCGCCCACGTTTAAACTCGTTGAACCAATATCTAACTGTGGTCACAGATGGCAAAGTATCCCCATAAACAGCATCCAACTTTGCTTTTATCTCCCTTCATTTCTTCCCATCCAAAAACAAAAAGCGAATTACCGAACGATACTGCTCTTTTTCCATCTTAGCGAAATTCACGAAACACGTCTTACTCGAATGGCTGCCAAATCCAAACTAACCAGACTACCTCATCTCACGCCTCAAATCCTTACTGAAAGGACGTCGCCACGGCTCGGTGGAAGCGTTGCAACAGGCCGTGGCGAGAAAGCGTTCGAAGCGTGGAAAACCCGCTGGCAGCGGTGTGTGGACGCGTCAGGGTGCTACTTCGAAGACTTTTGTGTGAATATATCGATTCTGGCAATACATTTTTTTAACCGACTCGGTCCTATTATTTTTGGGACAGACCTTGTACACCTGTGAGCCAACTTGAGTATGTTCGTCATCTCCACTCCTTATTTGAAATATTTCTATTAACATTAGTCTCTTCGCCCGAGTCCGACAGTAGACGCACCAAGAGTCTGGTCATTTTAAGGAATATTTCAAAGTTACTGATGTCAGTGTTGCAGTGCCTCAACCAAAAATGCAATATCCCTTACATGGAATTGAGAGTTAAATAAATGGTTTAGTCCAAGAGGAAGGCAGAAGACAGCATTAGATGTAATTACATAAGGATCAAACTTATTAAAACAGTATTGTAATCAATCCCTGTGATACTATTGATTTTCTCCTTCTCTTCTATCCACTTTTTCTGATGACAAATGGAGCGGAGATTTCCAAAACCAAGCGCTTCTGTGGGATGGATGCTGGTGATGGCTCTGACGCGGAAGGAAGGATGACACCTCAACAAGAATACTGAAATTAAATAACGAATCTTTTTGCTATTTGCCCAAAATTTACATATTTTGGTAATTGTGTCTGTCGTCAAAGGCGACGTGGTTGCCGTGAGAGTGGTCTAGCCTAAATATTTGTCACAAATTCTCTTATGGCAGAAAGAAGAAATTGTTTCGTCAATAGATTTTTCTGATTTATTAGAAAAGGCTTGAGGTATCTTTGTATGTACTGAATATAGAGGGTGCTTGAAATATCCCGTCCTCAATAGACGAGTTTATGATAAATTTTGCTTGAACTTGCCAAACATTCCAAGCCTCGGGACCTCGCCGGCAGGGTTAAATATTAAAAAGATTTCGAAAATACTTTACGTGGACGATAAAGACATCAGTTGGCAACTTTTGCACTAATGGAAAATCTAGCCCAGAGATAATCGGTGTCTTGGATGGCCTGGGTTTGAATATAGCCTCGGTGGGAGCAGGGTCTTATTCAATAGCGTTCCGATCTATATATGGGGTGCCATGTGAGGAGAGCATCTACGTAAAGTAAAGTTCGCCGTCCGTCGGACGGGGCGTTAAAATGCGTGACCCCTTGGCACCTTTCTCCACTCAGAGTAAGTTCATGCAGACGCCAGGTTTATCTCTCCACTCATTTTAGCAACATTCCCTGAATATCCCATCTCTACCGAATCGCCTTAACCTAGCCTTAATGGCGCAAATGACTTCAGCTGTCGGTCACCCTCTCTAATAACTAAAGCTAACCCATAAGAGTACTTATATCAGTCAGTGATACTTCCCCGACCGCGTGAAAATGTCATAATCGCCCCCAACCCCTTTCCTCCCTCCCCGCCCCGTCGCACCGTGGGATGGAGGATTGCTCGACTGTCACCGCTCCAGTACTTCCTCCCCTCTGCGAGTAAATCAGAGCCACGGGAAAGAGCAGTGCGCGCGAGGGGAGCGGAAGGGGACTTGTACGAGCGGGGCGGAGTTCTCTCGCTCTGCCCTCCCCCCCACCTTCCTCTTCGACCCTCCCCCTCCACCTACCTCTCCTTCCCCCTCACCCCCTATCTCTCTCTCTGTCTGAGCTGAGGGGAAAAGCCTCAAGGACGAACGCCCATCTTCTTCCCCTCCTCTCCGCCTTCGAGCACTACCGCCACAATGTGGGTGACGCTATTCTATTCTCGCATTTAGTCCGACTCAGTTCATAAGTCGGAGTGCGTCAGTGAGGGCCAGCCAAGTGAGCCGGTCTAACACACACACCCGGTGTCTTCTGTCGCCGAACATGGGCTTGTCGTCGGCGACCAAGGGTCTCCTCGACGGTGGCGGTGGTCAGAGGGCCCTGGTGGTGTGCTCGGCCATGGCCCTGGGCCTCGTTGGTCACCGGCTGGCGTGCGGGTGGGCCGCACGGAGGCGGCACTCCGCCGACCCGAAGCGAGCCGTGCTCATCACTGGCTGCGACACGGGACTGGGATTCTCACTGGCCCTCAAGGCCCACGAAATGGGCCTCTGGGTGTTCGCTACGTGCCTGAGAGGAGAAGGAGCGGGGGCCCGGCGCCTTCGGGAGCTGTGCCCACCATCTGGGCGGATACAGGTGCTACAAATGGACGTGACGGACGGGCAGAGCGTGCTGGCGGCTCGGGACGCCGTCCAGCGCCACCTCCGACGAAACGCCCTCGGTGAGTAAAAGGTCTCTTCACGATTTAGGTAATCCACTCGAGTGTGCCACGCAAATGAACTGCGAAATCCCAAGTTCATGTGTGTAGTTCTATTCAACACATTAATGCAGAGGTGAGCCAATAGGCTCACCTCTGACGGCGCTTTTTGCCGTGGAGTCGATTTTGTTTATCTTAAAATACGATATATTTACTCTTTTATGTATTGGATTTCCAAGTTTGTTGATTCATTCATCCGTGATCCTGAGGACACAGCAGCTTTATCAGATGACCTTAATGCTATACAACGCTGGTGCGACACTTGGTAATCAGAATGCAACTTCAAAAAGTGCGTAGTGATGAATTTTTGGAAAAAGAGTAATTTCCTCTCGAACGCCCGTTGCATCGGCAATACCGAAATGGAATGTGAAGACTCGATTAAACACTTAGGCGTTACCCTCACTCACGGCACCTCCTGGGTGAACCAGATACGAGGAATATATGGAAAAGTTAACAACAAATTAGATTTTATTAGAATAGTACTGCGTAAATGTGAGGAAAAGGTCAAAGAGAAATGTAATCTTTCGCTGGTAAGGTCTCATTTAGAATATGCTCTAGCATATGGGATCCTCACGAAGTTGGACTGATTGCTGAATTACATCGCGTGCAACATGGAGGAGCTAGATTTGTTAAAAGTTGCTATGATGAACTTAGTATAGTATCCAAAATATTGGAGCAACTAGGCCGGGAATCGCTCACAGAGCGAAGGTTAAATTTCAGATTAAATCTCTTGCATAAATAGGAAGGACGTCTCTTTAGCAGTGATGTTGAAAATTAATTATTACCCCCATCGTACCCAGTAGGGAAGATCATGTCAATAAAATAATAGAGATTAAGTGTAGTACAGATAGTTAAGACATCATTTTTTCACGAAGAATAAGGAATCAGAATAACATATTCCGACAGCGGTGGGGTCTTATTCGGGTCAATAGTAATCTGATGTGTATACACCCCCTGCCACACACCCTAGCGGTGGCTTGCAGGGTACTTATTCGCGTCAATTTTCTACATCACAATTTATTTACGAATTTTATTTATTAGAAGTCACGATCCAGTTTTCTACCGAGTGGGTCTCGCCTGGGTAGCCATATTTCATTGTTTCTGGCTTAAGTGATTATAATTTCCTCAGACATGCAACGCTGGTGTCAGCTTATACTTGATTACTTCTTTTTTGATAATGGTTGATCATTCTCTGTCTTGAATGAATTAAGGCTTACCGGCCGCATTCTCGTTTTCCCCGTACCTATGCAGCAGCGTCAGAACGGAATTTAAAATTTCTCGGTATTTTTAGTTCTTTAGAGATAACATATTTGATAAACTTTCATTTGGAATACACCGCTAGTGCATATATGAAATCCGCGCTAAGTCGATTTGATTGCAAATTCAGTGTTAAAATACATTTTGGAGATAAGAGACAAGTTCTAACTAAATAGTTGTTCTAACACCACGCCTTTCATGGGGAGCACATACCAGGACAATATGCGGATTAGCTTTAAAGAAAATTGGCTTCATAAAACGGTGGGGAAATGTAATGAGAAAGTTAAAGAGAGGTGTTATTTTGCTCTAGTTAGACCTCATTTGGAATATGCCGCAAGTATTTTGGATCCTTTGGAGAAAATTTGGCAAAAAAAATAGATAAAGTCCAGAGAAAATCCGCTAGATTCGTTAAAAATTGTTATGATAAGAACACAAGTGTGACAGGTCTCTTAGGGGAATTAGGCTGGGAACCACTTGAAGTGCGGAGAGAACAAGCGAGACTTAGACTTTTAGAAAGGTTCAGAACAAACGAGTTTAACTATGACACCGAAGGAATTCTATTGGCCCCACACTACTTAGGCAGATCAGACCACAAAGATAAAATAAGGGAGATAGATTCCAGGACAGATAGGTACAAATACTCATTCTTTCCACGAAAAATCAGAAATCACAAATGTAAGAAACCAAAGTCAATTTGGAAATATTAAAAACATTGAATTTACGAGTCGGAGCAAAGTTAAACACTGCAAAGCTGTTAGGTAAACTTACTTTCAGGTGCATGTGTATGTAAGATGTAGTTTGTGTGTTTGCATGTGAGGGGTGTAAGTGTTCTTGCATGAATGTATGCCATGTTTTTTTTGTGGATGTATGAATTTGTGGTTCTAGCATGCGGTTTTTTTTCTTTTCTAAATTACGGGTGGTGTCCCAACACCCCCCGCCGCACGCCCTTGCGGCGGATTGCGGAGTATTAAGTAGATGTAGACAAAGGGTAAGCGGACGAGGGTGTGAGAGGGGATTGCGGCTATTGGGTGGTTTCAGTGGGCTGAGTTTAGTCCGGGAGATTTGAACGATATAAGCACTCAGATGTGCGTCATCTGGCGTGTTCTCGCTTCTATACTGCTTGCGGGTCCGAGGAAGTTTTCATTCACCGAAACAGAGAAACAGTTGTCAATCGATTGGTCCTGGGAAGCAGCGTGAGTGGGGATAGGATAATTAAGGAGGTCTGGAGATTTAGTGGAGTAGCAGTGGTTGTTCATGCTGAGGGAATTGGTAGTGGTAAATTCACCCACGTAGAAGGCAGGGCAGAAGCTACAGAAGAGGCGGTAGATAATAATTTTTGAAGTTCATGTGGCAAAGGGATGAATCTTGGGTTGGGATTTAGTAGTCATGGAGTTGGTGGGCCTCAGACGATGGCAGCATTTGTAGCGTGGGCGGTTACATGGTGCGGGTAGGAGCGAAAAAGAGACGAGGGGCCTGATAGATTTGAGAATGTCGCGTTCAATGAGTCGGAGGGACAATGTTGGAATGAAAGTTATGTATACTAATTGTTTCATATAATGGGGTAAAGTTCGCGTATTATATGTGAAATAATCACTATAAATAAAATGTCCATACTAAAAGACTTGGTACCCTTCCACAGACTTTTATTATAAGGTACAACGCGTTTCACCAACTTGCGGCATCATCAGGTACAAATTTTCTTAACAAACAGTGCAAGAATATATACGCTCAGAACAGAAGGAGGGGGGGGTGGAAGGGCCTGAGAGGGGTGGAGGCGATCAGGTGCTTTGAAGGGTTGGTTTTTCCATTTCCAGGCTAGTTTCTCAGAAAGGAGTGGGGAGGGGGGCGGGAACAATTGCTCGTTACAAAGGGTCCTTCCACCCCGCTCTCGAGCAAATGGAGATAAGAAGGCACTTGGTATAAACTCCAACACGAGCAATTGCTCCCACCCCCTCCCCACTCCTTTCTCAGGAACTAGCCTGGAGTTGGTCAAACCAACCCTTCAACACCTGATCGCCTCCACTCCTCTCAGGCCCTTCCACCCCCCCCCCCCCGCAACCTGTCCTAAGCGTACATATTCTCGCATTGTTTGTTAAGAAAATTGGTACCTGAAGATGCAGGGAGTCGGTGAAACGCGTTGTACCTTATAATAAAAGTATGAAAAAGAACAAAGTCTTTTAGTATGGATAATATACTTCCAAGATGTGAAGCCAGAAACAGTAGAATATTGCATAGATTAAGACTATAGTATTATATCACACAGCCCAGCGTCGTATGATGAAATCCGCGCATCGTAAAACGTCACATTCGCGGTTAACTCATCACACCTTCCACGTCGCTAACTCCAATACTGCATGCAGTCATGCCGCAATCTATCGCCTAATCCTTCGCCCATATAGGCTGCCATAACGTCTATTATTTTAACACTTAAAACTTGATGGGAGGGACTCGCCAGGTGGCTGGATCCATTCAACAGTACTTCTATTTAAGAATTTAAGCCTTTTTCCATTCGTTTTTTGTTTTATTAATGTTATTTTTGAAATGGGGGTTTCCGTCCGTGAAATTTGGTGTTCTTATTTCTTTCCTTAAATTTTCCCTTTCCTCGTTATTTATAATTATTCTATACGTCTCACCTAATCTGCTCCTCTCCTCTATTTACTACCTCCCATATCAGAATACGAAATACGAGGTGGGTCCCATAATAACCCGGCCTGACCTAGAGATGGCGGTAGTTGTTTGAAAAATATCACTGTATTAGAAATTATTGCGATCTTTAAAGCACGTTTCAAGTTCGAAGACGCCACGTTGTTTAGTATTAGTTTGGTAGCCATCAATAGTGAACGTTTTCAGTAAATTTGTGAAAATGGAGAAAATTGCTCATCGTTATGTGATACAATACCTTTATTTGAAAGGCTTCAGCCGCACCAATATAAAAGCCGAACTGAATTCTACTCTGGGTGAGTCTGCTCCATCGTTTACTACAGTAAAATATTGGGTAACAGAGTTTAAACGAGACCGCACGAGCTGTCAAGACGAGCATCGCATTGGTCGACCAAATGAGGTGACGACTCCAGAAACGGTGAAGAAAATCCACGAAGTGATGCTGGATGATCATCGACTGAAAGTGCGCGAGCTAGCAGACATAGTAGGTATTGCAAAAAGGGTGGCACATCGCATATTAACTGAAAATTAGCACGCAGCAAAACCTGTGCCGTGAAGATGTTTCAATTGAGTGTTTAGCAAAGTTTCACAGCAATAAAGCAGAATTTGTGCGCCGTTTCATAGCCATGGATAAAAAATGGGTCCATTACTTCACTTATTAGACAAAAGAACAATAAAAACAATGGATTCAAAAGGGAGAACCGCCTCCAAAGAAGGCGAAGACCGTTTCATCTGCAGGCAAGGTCATGACGTCGGGTTTTTGGGATGCGCGTGGGATAATTTTCATTGACTATCTTGACAAAGGAAAAACTATCAATGGCGAGTTTTATGAGAACTTATTGTAACGTTTGAGTGGATAAATCAAGCAAAAGGCTATGAAGAAAGTGTTGTTTCATCAACGCAATGCCCCAGCTCACAAATCCGTTATTGCAATGGCCCAAGTTCATGAATGAAAGTTTGAATTGCTACCTCATGCACCCCATTCGCCAGATTTAGCCCCCTCGGATTATTTTCTGTTCGCAAACTTGGCAAAAAATGGCTCGGTGGTCAAAGATTTTCCAACCGTGAAGAAGTGATGTCAGCAGTTACTGGCTACTTTGAGGAGCAAGACAGTTCTTATTATAAAAAGGATATATAACTTATTGAACATCACTGGGAAAAGTGTACAGAGCTGAAAGGGGATTATGTTGAAAAATAAATACATTTTTTCCAAATTTTTGTCTTCTTTGGTGGGTCAGGTACATCTGGGATTACCCTCGTATATGGTAAATGATAGACTAATAATGATTAAAATTAAAAGCATACCTACCGCCTTGGTGATTATACAAGCATACTTCCCAACTTCCAAGTTCAGAAGATGATGAGATATAAGAATGTATGAGGATATTGATGAGTTGATTAGGGTGACAGAAGACAAAGATTATAAAAGGAGATTTCAATGCTGTTGTGGGATCTCACAATGACATGAAAACCACAGGGAAATTCGGTCTAGGAAACATCAATGATAGA
Organism: Hetaerina americana; assembly: GCF_022747635.1. Lineage (NCBI taxonomy): Eukaryota > Metazoa > Arthropoda > Insecta > Odonata > Calopterygidae > Hetaerina > Hetaerina americana. The sequence goes on along the minus strand of NW_027286159.1, from coordinate 190,042 downwards.
GTAGAATGGCTGCTTGAATTCTGCAATCAATACAAGATGGTCATCACTAATATATTTTTTGAAGCACCATTGAAAAGAGGGTATACTTGGGAAGCACCAGAAAAAATTAAAAAGTATCAGATTGATTGTACCATCATTAAAAAATGGTTTAGGAGTCAAATAAAATCCAGCCACAGTTATTTAGGAAGAAACTTGAAGCTCGGAAACCTTGGATGACAAAGGAAATTTTAAACCTAATTGAGAAGAGAAATAAGCGGGTACTTTTGGGACCACCCTCGCATAGTATCCTTTGCCTTATCTGTTCATTTATTCCTGGCAAGTGTATATCAGTATCTGGCTGCTTGTCGATGCACTTCATCCACCTTTTTTAAAGTCTCTCATCTTACGGGTTCCATACTATGGGCGATTATTTCAGAATAGGGAGAACGAGGACTTTTTAAGCTTTTTCTTTTTTTTGCTTCCACTACTTCACTTTAAGTTTTTCGTCACGCAATAAAGTACTTAAAATGCCAATGTCTTCGTAATATCCACTGAGCTCCCCACCCAAGATCCCTGGTTTAGTAAACTCCTCAATACGTATTTGCAGCGACTTCTACTTGGGATTATTTTTACAAATGGATTGAAAATATTCTGATGTACGTTCCTTTGATTTGGAAATTTTATGTACCTGTTCCTCCTTTCGTTAAAGTTTCATAGTATATTATATAACAGAGTCGGAAGCGCTGTTATATTGGAGTAACAGAAGTGCATTTACTTGATATACCCTTAAATATATAATGCAATCGTTGGCAAGGATTCTTATCGTTGCATTGTAATGCGCATCAGCGAATGACTCCGTATAAATGCTATAACGTTATCACCTCCTCTGAGAACGCTTTCCCTATTTTCAGTACCCCCCGTAAAAATTTTGGTTGTCCTTTACCCTCCAGTCCAATGTTATTGCGACTCCAGCCCTTAAACAATAATTAATCGTGAGGCAACCGGTCGAAATATCTCGGCCCAAATGCTGAATTGAATGGAATTTGATTCCCGGTAAATTAAAATCACAATTCGATACTCATTTTTACAGTTCAATATTCTGAAAAAAATGTGTTGCTCGAAGGAGAATTGAGAGTTAGCTGTTAGTTTTCGAAAAAAGACTTGTCGAGTGAACTTTTGAAAGAAAAATTCTGAAAATAGCGCAAGAAATCTTGCCGAGTTACGCGCGCCTCGAGTTGTCCCCGTCCTGGAAGGCGATCTCCAAATAGCAGATGAAATAGATTAAACGAGTATTGCCGCCTAAGTACTTACGGAGGCGTGGTTTGCGATCGCAGTAGCGGGTTTGTTTTTTCATCGCTTAACTGGATGTGATGCGATGAGGATTGCGCAACTGGTCTCGGGGGAGTGCGGACGAGGGAAGGCGACTGGGGTGGGGGACTTGATTATCCCCCGGCGACTGACGATGCCCGCTTTAGATCGCCCCTGGGACGGGCGCATCTAGCGGCGAGTGGACTGCGGACATTAGGATTTAAAATTGTAATATTTTTGTGCCTAAAATAGGCTCTTAGCACACCCCATCCAAAACAGTTGCCACCTCGGAAGCAAAAACTTTCTTATTTGGCGGTGATGACACAACAGCACCCTGCGGGGTGGGACACGATAGCTGGGAAGGAAAGGAAGGCCCCTCCCATACCCTTGCCTTGCGAAAGGCAAGGGTATGGGAGTCTTTTGGGGTTGGAGTAGAAAGAGGGGGGCACTTCGTTACCGTAGCCCTGCGAATGGTTCGCTTCCAGTGCGCTCGCTGGAGTCTTCACGGGGGTGAGAGGGGAAATTTGTGGTCGCCGTTAATTAGGTCGCTATATGTCGTGCAGAAAAATAAAATATATCGACGAATCCGGCCACATATTTACCTTTATGGGGTGTCTCTTCATGTAGCAAGAAAAAACCCTGACAGACTTCGTTGGAGCGGCCCGTGTGGGTTTTGTGGTCGTGGATGCGTTAGGATATCGTCAGAAACCAGGAGTGGGGAGAGATGGTTAGAAATTTGACACAATCACCATGGAAACATCGTCATTTTACCAAGTTAAGTCAAAACAAATGATATCATGCTATGAGTTTTTAAAAGATACAGATCTGTATCCCTCGGTAATATTCCACAATATGGCATACTGATCGTTGGCGCCGCACGATAAATGCCGGAGGGCCGTATTTGGAAAGGGCGCTGCATTAAGTAGACACAACGAAAATGAATCCCACTTTTGCAAAAATGTGTGTGAAAGTTAGCATTTTAGTAATTCTGATTCTGTTGCATTTTCATTGCATGATTGAAGGTCATAAGTTGGATATCTTAGACAAATTTGAAATTGTTTACAGTATAGCTTATGTTTTAGCTTGTGATGATTCCAAATGTTCCTTTCTTCTCTCTAAAAATATTCACCCACAATACCAAGTGTCAGTTTCTGATCCTCTGTCAATGAGATTTGAGGAATGTAACATTCCTGACATCTCATTGTCACCCTCTACATGTTTGCCTCTATTCCTGCCCTCTATTTATCACATAGTGTGTTCACATCAAGGCACTTCAGCCATATTTCTTCCCCCCTCCTAGCTTCAATCCACCCTACTCAAAATCCCAAACATCCACTCCTTCTCTTAATTCATAAAATTATGGACAACTGCTTGTCTGATGCCACACTTTGATGTTGCTCCCAAATCATGGTTAAATAAGTAAAAGAAGGTCAGAAAGTTACCAAGCAGTTTTAGTTTATTATAAAGCACGTAAATGCATTTCCACCAAATGATGCCACACAACGTTTCATTTGGCAACTGATTCCTTGCTTGTACATGGCCGTGTTATTTCTTCATCTTTTCATAGATTACATTTGAATTTTTCTTTCTCCTGTTTTCTTAGGATTTCTAAGCCTTTGCCTTCATCACTCCTCTGAAGTAGTCCATAATTTTAACCTTATTTGATGAATATTTGGACATTTTGAACTGATTATAAAGAATGTTATGAAAAGGAGAAAAGTGAGCTGGAGGAAGTACAGAGAGGAAGATGCCAAAAGATGAGATAACATAATCAAGACATGTGATGATGGACTAATAGGGAAGAAACAAGCGGGTGTGGAGAAATTCTATGATGAATGGGGAGGTCTATAAATCCAGCCAATTCAAGGGTATTGATGGCCAGCAGTGATTGAATTTTTTATCCAGCAGCAAGAGAGTGAGTTTGAGAAAGAGGGCTGTAATAATCCCACATCTGGGGTAAATGTACAATTTTGATATTGGATGTTACACTCTTGTCATAGTCCAGGAACATAATATTACAAAACCCATTATTTTCTCTTTATATCATGGAAATTATCCCCAGGGAGGCTACAGCAAAATTGTTTCTGTTACCCAATGAACTTTGCTAATGTGCTAGTACATGTAAAAATTGGATAAAAGGGTAATGAATCCTTTAGAATTATTCCCAGTGCCATCATGTAATTCTATCCATAAGAATCTTTTGTTTTTCTTCTTAAAACTTACATAGGTTGATTTTTGTCAACAAGATTTTGTGCAGGTTCATGACTCCTCTCCCAAATCTAGCCCAGAACAAAGGAGGTGCTCCCTCAAAACAATATGAGAAATCAAAGTAAGGTATGGGAAAAGGGGATCAATAATAGCCAGGAAAGACAGACTGGGATGCTCCTCTTAAATATATATGTAGTGCACACATAGGTGGTACTTACATCTACAGGGGTGTATTCAGTTTATTATTATTATTGAGGTATGTGTAGGATTGGAAAAACTTGGGTGCCTCCTTTCTAGGAATATTGTCGCTTTGTCACTGTTTTTGTCTTCCTCTTCTACCCAACCAATGCATCTCTATCCTTATATTCTAATGAAAAAATGGGACAAGTGCAATGCATTGATGAAATTCTCTCTCATAAAAAACAAAATGTTGGAATTAAACCAAGTGAATCATTAGGTGGAAATATTTTCAGTCATCATTGACATTACATCAGCAGAAAAGGGAATGTTAAGTCAAAGGAAAAAAGAATATATCTCAATTAATATAGTCTATGGTTTCAGGGTTCACTTTGTGGAATTATGTAAAATGTTTTGGAAGTATTTCTCTTTACTCTGAGGAAAACCACAAAGTCTTTTAGTCTGGATATCACCATTAAGTTTAGCTTAAATCTTTGTCAAATTTATATTTGATTCAACATATTGCAATCCCTTCCCCCCCACGTGCAATAGGTGTGGCTGTTTTGAAGACTGACCATCAGTATTTCCAATCTGAAGATAGATTTGGCTGTCATTATATTGCCTTCTGCATTCCGCTCATCTTCCTTATTTATATCCTTATGTCACAATAACTCACTCGTACGCTTTACTCCAGGATGGCTGATCTCTCATCTTGCATCCATCTCTCTCCATTTGATGTCCCTTTTCCTTCCTCTCAAAGAGTGAAATTCCCAGTCCACCAGGTTCTCATCCTCATCTGGCTCCATATTACCTCATACTCTTTTGCATGAATGTTTTCCAATTCATATGTCTCCATTAAACATTGAGCACCAACATTTGAAGGCTTCCTTTCTTACTTTCTGGTCTGCTTTTCCAATGGTCCACATCTCAAATACCCAGAGAGCCTTACGCAATGTGAATGCATTGATGCAATGTATTGATGAATTCATTGTCTGTAAACTTTTTATATTTGACAGTTTGTAAAATAAGGGAAGCATGTGTCACTGGACCCCTACATCTAATTTTTATTTTCACTTGCTCTCTAACTCCTGCTGATTTTGAATGCCGCTGGCAGAGGAAGAGAAGTGTAAATGAGGTACCATGAATTAAGCAGGAGAAGAGACTTCGCCACCTTCATCCGGCCATCACATTAGGTTCCCTCTTATTCATTCCAGAGTTGGGTGCACTGGTGAATAATGCAGGTGTCATGGTGTTCGGGGAGTTTGAATGGCAAACAGAGAGGCTGATCAAGTTTCAGACAGAGGTCAACCTCCTTGGGACCTTCAGAGTCACAAAAGCCTTTTGCCCTGAGCTGAGGAAGAGTAAAGGTGAGGACAGATGGGTGCAAAATGCATGGCTGTCCACTGCTAATGGACGGTCATGCCATAAATTCCATTTTGATCATCATTTGCATTTTGATCCCTTCAACAATTGATCATCAATAGTAATCCATCAGCATTGATCTTATATTTCATAATAATATTTGTCATTATTATTTTAAATGAAAATAATAATGTTGCCAAGTAAAGTTGTTCAGTCTCATAAAATTATCATTTGAAGAATAATTGATTTTGATCTGGCAGTCAGAACACTTGTGGTTAATGGAAGCATTACAGATTAAACCTCTGAATGTCATTTGACACCAAAGCATAGGCAGTGTGAATATTTGGGTTTAAGATTAATTCGGGATGACAAGGTTGGAAAACTAAATGACTTACATCCTTATTAGTACCTCAAACGGGCAATCTCATATGAAAAACAGGCAACAGTTAAGTCAAGTAAGTCCGACTTTGCATCTTTCTGACCAACCTTCTGGGGCCGGCTCCAAGTCAGTTTACAAGTCTCTATAATTTACTGAGGTATGGGGTCTTCAGATGGTAATGAATAAATGGTGTAATTTTTATTCGCCTCCATTTTATGGCATGCACATTTGAAAGTTTATAAAACATTTGAGACTGTTTCACAGGACTTTTGAATCATTTTTTTAACTCTAAGAAACAGGTCCCAGGTTGATGATTAGAATTCTCTTACCTTTTTTTTCATCCAATTGCCGCACAGAATGCATTATTATTATAGGTTATTTTTGGAATATTGTCTTTTAATATGGACCAATGTCAGGCAACTGTACAGACCTTTGGAATTCTATATTCACAGGGCGTATCATAACAGTGAGCAGCCACTGTGCCCAGGCCACCCTTCCTAGTTTAGCCGTTTATGGAGCCACAAAGGCGGCCCTGGAAGCATGGTCTAGTGGCCTACGCATGGAGCTGCAGAAGTATGGTGTCAGTGTCATCACAGTGTTGCCTGGTAAGAGTTGAGAATCATGCCTTAATATATTGGTACTTTTCATTGCTATGACATAATTGATCCTAATTTCATTCTGGTTATTACAATGCACTAGCATTATTACTGGTGAAAAATGATATACCATATTTGCCTGGGGGCACAAAACACTCATGGAAGGGGCAGATGTTTCTCACAGCAGTCAAAATGCACTATAGGAAGTTAATGGGAATGGAGAGGGGAGGAGGAGGTGAACTGCACAATGGACAATTTCCAATTGTTCCACCACATCTTATATTTTTGCCTTTGTCTTGCACATGTAGCACTTGCAATTTGAAGTCACAGGCGTGGTTGGTCTTGAGTATCTGTTTGGTTATCATTGATGTGGTATTACGTAGTATCGTGCACTTCTCGTTTTTTTATTCGGGTTGGATTAACTTATATATCTTGGTGTTTATCAAGCTGTCACCATTAGCTTTGGAAAGGATGTCTTGGGCATATAACTAAAGAATGAATTTTTGATACCAAAGTTTGGTTTAAAATCAGAGAGTTGACGAAGGACGGAATTAACTTTGGAGGATAAATTATTCGCCGGCGATCCTTATCCTATCCTAAGCCAACCTTTTCCTTGTGTCCCCTTCCTCCTTTCCTGCTACATCCACCCCCTCCTCCTGGGATGTAAAACTGTATATAAGATGGCACTTGACTTTATTTTCGTACCTGAGAATGATGTAATACATCGAAACCCAGTTGTACATTAAATCTTGTCCAGTGTAAAATTATTACTATCCATTCTTTATGGTGTTCAAAATGTCTGAACAGAAATTTGGAAAAATGTGTGATTGCTAGTGACTCTCAGAAGCTTACGGAACAAGTGCTAAACACAAACTGAAGCAGCAGGTGTGAAATCATTTCAGAGATTCCCCCCTTTCCTGATCCCTCATTATGCAAATGTTCTACTTAAGTGAGTAATATTTAACAGTATCATTTGCTCATGATGTAAATTACTTGTAATGCAGGTTGGTAGTAAAGAGAGATTCTACTTTATTTTTCTGACTCATTAAATGTACTTCAACATAGCAATTTTACAAGCCTGTATTGATTACATTTTTGTGATCTTTAATGTTATGACCTTGGTGATTCATGTTTTCTCATTTTTCTAGGCTCCTTTTCGCAACGAAGCAACCTCGCTGGCCTGCAGGGGGAGTATTCGACCGAAATGAAGGCAGCTATGAATCAGGAACAGAAGGAATTCTATGGAGAGTACTTTGATAGATACCAGAAATATTTATCTATGGTGTTCTCTGGGCAGCCTACGACACCAGAAGCCCTGAAGGATGCCCAGTTGTATCACACATTTGAGGAAGCCCTCTTCAGTCGCAATCCATGTGCCAAGTATGAAGCGCCAGCACCATTCCGATACAACCTGTATCACTTCCTGTTCAGATGGGCACCCACCACAAAGATACATGACTGGCTGGTGGAAAGATTTGTTCAAATGCCAAAATGGAAAATCTAGCATTTATTTTTAGATATTTTTATGAAAGTCTTGTTGCCTAATGCACATCATTGTCATGTTGTGTATCATTCACTCCGATGTGTGCTTAAAATGCAATTTTGTGATAGAAATCATTCGCCCATTTGGAGCCTCTTACACATTTTTATGTTAAGCAATTCTGTTGTATTGTTGCTACAAACTTCTCAACATTACATGTTTACAGACACTTAGATCTTCATCTTTTGTCAGTGATCGGTACTATTTTTAGTCTCCGGAATGATATTTTTGGCCAATTCCATTGCAGAAAAATGTTTTAAAAAGGTGTGAAAATTGTCCAGTTGTGCAGTGTTTCTGAAGTCATCTCGTTCACTTAGCTCTAATTCTTGAAAATAATGCACTATTTATTTTTTTTAATTGGTGAGAACTGCAGTGGAACCTCATACAATGAGCATAATTCATTCTGGGATCTTTCTCTTAAAGCCAAACAATACATAATTGAAACAATTGTTCTCATATACAGGAAAGCAATGTAAAATATGATAATGCATCTCAAACCAAAAAAATAAATTATGTGCAAAGTCGATTGGAAGAAAGTTATGCATACATTATTTCAAATCATCATCTTCATCTTTTTTTCTATCATGGAATGGAAATTTTTGGGGATGTGAACTTGATTTGAAAAAACAAAAAAGAATTGAAAACCCTCTTAGTGTGGTGGGGATTCCAGGGGTACTAGTGAGAAGTGCGAAGGGAAATTTAAGAAAATTTATCACCTTAGGAAAAAAAACATTATGAAGTTATTTGTTTTGATACCCATATGTAGTTTTTTTATTTTAAAATAAAATATTGTAGTTATAAATGATGTTATACATTTACATCATCTGAAAAATAAATGTAATTATTACAGTATTATAAATTTGAAGAATATTTTTTTAGCAATTATATTTCGATTTTTAGACACAATACTTATGTTTTTTTAAAAACATTTTTCAATAAAACTACCATATAAGAAAGAATCAAAAAGACATGTAGAAAAATTATAAATAAATAGAGAAAAACCAGTGAATTGCAATTTTTTTTGTCAGCCTCTGCATAGTTCGATTTTGTTGAAAAGGCTGATCTCACTGAGTCAAATTGGGACTTTTCCCCTTTCCTTGAGACTGCGGCAATGTGCTTACAATCTAAAGGCAGAAAAAAACGAAGTTCTAACTCACAGAGAACTGCTGACAATGTAATCCAATACACAGGGCGCAAATTATTAGATAGGATAGACGGCAAGAGAAACCAAAATGATTACAAAGCAGTGCTCTCATTTCCATCGTATCAACATAGTCTGAATAAGCAGTTATATATCAACACCACCCCACCATAACACATTCAAGAGATTACAGATGAAAACAGATTAGTAGCCTTACAGTGGCTTTTTATAGTGGAAAGACCACTCAGAAAAAAACGAGCAGACAATTAGGCTGAGCTTCCCGACATGTACAAAACTGAACGTAAAATTATAGTAAGAATTATACTTTTTGAAAAGCATTTAAAATTGCTAATAAAAAATTAAAAAATGTGTTATATAATTGTATGGAATTCACCCTATCGATAGCACAAAAACCATAAATTATGAATGAAAAAACCATAAGTTACAGCAATTTAAACAATAGCCTTCGCAAGAGCCGATATATCGGCCCGCCGCACTAAGAGGGTTAATGATACATTACTAATTCTTTTTTGCTAGAAAGCTGCCTAAAGAATTTTTTTTTGCCCATACTTTGAAATTTTGTGAAAATGCAACCTGGCATTATCATTGAATAAATTTGTCATGTGCATAAAAAGAATAGATACATATTCTTCTTTCTAAGCCTAGATATTTTTGTCACTCCTTTTGAAGCATCTGTCTCCTTAATTTTGCCCTTTTACTGGAGTATTGTTCAAATCGCTGATGTAGACTGATTGTATAAGCATGCTAGGTCAGCCATGCTCACACCTAGTTCCCACATAAATATGATTTTACTTTTAATTTTTACTGTTACTTTTTTTCGCTTATGGCTGTCTTCTTGTGGAATTTCCTTTGGGGACATGTTTAAAATAATACACAAAATATTATTAAGCTTTGCACAAAAAAAATCCGAAATAATATCTGAACACAAGTGCGGAAAAATATATGATCACTAGCGACCCTAAGATGCTAGGGGAACGATTGCTAAACACAAACTGAAGTATTAGGCATGTATTCATACCAGGAATTCCTCTCTCCCATTACTATTCATGTGAAAAGTCTCTCATTAAGGGAGTCATTTTTGGGACCAATATATTTGCTTCTTATGCAAAATACTCCCTATGCGAAGTGCTCATTTAGCGAGGTTCAACTGTACAAAGAATACTTCTTGGCTGACATTTTGTCACTAGAAATCAGTAAAAATGTTGAGGATGGTATAGCCAGGTGGCAATCAAACAAAGTTGATCTCGTAGATTTGGAGAATTTCTCCCTGCAGCATTATTGGAAGTATCACTTTTCTCGGTGATTTCATGTGCATTTCAAGTGAATTAGGAAAGTGCATCATTTTGAAGGTAGGTATTATTAAATAAATCACCTGAATTATTTATGTTCAATTAAAAATGATGGCCAAATAGAAAACAGTTTAATGCAGTTGCTCTCTAACATACTAATTGAAAAATGCTTCATGAATGAAATATGACTTTCATAATCAGGGGTAGTGATTTTTCTGGAGGAGCTACATGTTCCCAAAATTCTTTGTGCCTTATCGTACCCGTAGTTAATTAACTTATATGTGTAAGGTGCTATGCTGAAGGCATTGGAGGCAGGGTAGAAGAATTAGTATGTAATCCAGACTCTTAAGTGGAGAGACTGAAAACTGTTTGGTTGTGTGTTCCAGAAATGAAACCAGTGTAAATATAAAGTGCTGAGAAAATAATCATGTGATAGCAATGATTTTTAATTTGCTTAAACAGCCAAGGGAGGCACATGTTGAATATTTTTTCAGTTTGGTCTACAGTAGGAAGAATGGTGGTAAATAAATATCTTCAATGTTTGTTTTCATTCTGTTAAAAAAGGTACCATTGTACTCCAAAAGTTACACAGAGTAAAACTGAAGTATAGACGTACAAATTGGAATGCACCCATTTAAAATAGTTGTATGTATTGAAAATGTTCAAATGAATCATGTGAATTTTTTTGTTTGTTTTACAATGCTTGTGAATTCTGCAATGCTCACAATAGGTTACCACATCATATTTATATGCACAATTTAAGTAGTCATATGGTTTGAAATAGCCATTCAGGATTTGTCTGGTTAACTCTTTTAATTGAAATTTTGTGTGTTTACCGCTTTTATATATACTTATTCCCAAACGGCATCAAGTTAAAGTGGCATAGTTTAACCCTTTCTTGCTGGTGGATCACACCTAGCAACGCCACAAGTGACGGGAGTGTCTCCCTTTATGTACTGGAAAGAGCTCTCCAAATTGCCTTGTGAAGCAGAAAAACTCTTGGGTATGCGATTCTCTTCCTTTGCAACTAATACAGCAAGAGGGCCACATCATCTCCTCGGCCATTAGGAATTGGCCTCCTTGACCCTAAGAAGCAATTGACCATATCTTTCACAGTATATACCCATGGTCAACTAAGCATGGTTTTGCAAAATACATAGGCAAGGAAATAATTTCATGGTGTTTCACTCAGCATAGACAACATTTCACTTGAAACACAATGGCTCCAATTTACTATTATTTTGCCAAACTTAGCATATGTATGAGAATTATTGTGTAGTGTACCCTCAAATATTGATTTTTCTACCACAATTTGTTCAATCATCAGTTCAATTTCATATTTTTAGGCTTCTATCTGAATTTTCAATTATAACAAGGAATAATAATGGTTTTCATTGATGAAGGAGTACAAATAATTAATATATATATCCTTTTCCCACAGTTCCAGAAATGGTAACTTAAGCTGATTATCACATCTGTTATTGACAGCTCCTCAACTGAACTCCAAACGCCTTGAAATCTGGCCTGTGTATAAGGTGTACTTTTGTTTAGTTTCTCCAACATAAAGAATATGTATAAGTTTGAAGATAAATTTACACCAACCATGAATTTACACATAGGGATAAATATTAAATTCCGATAAAAGTGTAACTATCTGTATGAATGTTTTCAGAGAAGTATAAATGCTTCTTAGGGGAAATAAACCCCCTTCTATGACGAGCTGTGCTAACATTAGCTGCCTCCTATGGAGAGAATAATTAATTTCCAGATAATCATTAGAATCGCAATGAATGTGTTGAGAAAAGTTTGAATGCATCCCTGCACTTCAAACTGCTTGCATGATCTTCCCTCCATAGGTAAGCGTTTTATTCCAAGGCAAGAGTACCTTAAAAAATGAACTTGAACACTGCACAGGGCAAATTAACCCAAAATCTGAGTGAAATGCAAGAATTAATAGAATGAGAAAGTTTGATCATTTCCAAGGCCAAGCAATTTGTTAAGACAGTGCAGAGGAAGATAATATATTTTAATTTTTCCCTGTATAACAGTTAGTTACTTAAAGTAAACAACCCTAGGAAGAATTGAATGAAATAGCAGAATTGGTATGAAATTAAATGAATTCACAGCCTAGCAGAAAAATTAGTGACAACTCTGCACATAGTAAAAGCTAAGCAAAAGATGCAGAATTCATTTCGAGTTTATATTATTTATTTTGCAACATACATTTCTGTAGCAACAGTGCTGCATAAAAATTGACTGGACTGAGGACTTATGTTGTGGAAAAAAACGCGTTAAATGTGGCTTAGGGTCAAGGTACCTAATAGACAGAGGTAGGGCGTGGCTCTGCATTGCATGGACCACAAAGAGATGACACATGTATCTGGGAACTTTGGTTTCACGCTTATCACTCCGGCACTGTGGTGCAAAAAAATATGGCATTGGTTCACATTTGTGTGAAAATCTTTGCATTGCGTACCCTGCATTTTCTTGCAAAAAAAATTCTAGTGTGTGCACACGGCATTCATTATGAAAGGGCTAAGTTGTGATGTCACCATGTAAGGTGACATCACAAATTAAGAGTTAAGCTTAAAGCTAGAACTGAATCTGCAACTTCAAACTCTGCTCGAATATGGAGGGGCATGGAGGCCTAGTGAGTAGACCATTGGATTACTCAGTGGAGGACCTAGGAGGAGGTGAATTTCATACTCCATATACGGCTAAGTGTAAAGAGTTCTGTCTTTGTGTATCAAACAAGCCTTCAGGATGAATACTGTGGTTGATGGGATGAAATTAACTCACTGTAGACTGATGATAAAGAGTGTAAATAGTAATAAAAATGTTTAATAATTGCAAGGAGGGAGAGAATGTGAATTCATTGAGGGTACAATTAAATGTTTGTATGAACAGAGATGGGTATGGTATTTTAGAGGTTGTTGACATAAAATTTGTGGATGAAACTCCACTTGTCTCCCTAAAATATGTTCCAAATACTAAGCTAGCCTTAAGTTAAAATCATCCTCCTCCACTGATTAGTAATTTATTGCCATGTTTATTTAAAGACTATCATAGATATCTGTGCAAATATTGAGGGAGGGTGTGAACCATCGAGATGTTCATAACAGCATTAAGGCCTCAAGTATCTTGTGCTCAACAAGAAAGAATTCTTATATTTCCCATTCAAATTATGTTGTAAAAGAATTTTCCTTGTGTAGTAGGGTTTTACCTTGGTGAGTGCTCCTAAGCATTTAAGCCTCAAAATTTTGAAAAAGCTTTTCATCAAATTTTTTTGTGCATTCCTAAAAATCTTCTCTGTGAAAAATTGGAAACAATAAATAGTGGTAAGTAATGATTCACTAAATTTGATATCAATGTATTTTGCCTTGGAAGGATTTTCTCATCATTTGATGATTTAAAAATATGAATATTGATTGAGAATGAATAAACATTGTTTTTGACTATGTACATTAGAAATTTCTTTCAACTCCCTTTATCAGTATTACAATAAATGTGGCAACTTCCATTTCCAAAACTAGTTAGAACAATAGGTACTATTTCAATAAGTTTTTCATCTTACATATTCTGGATGCAATGACCATTCAATACACAGCTTGGAATATCTCCTGTTTAAATCTAGCAATAATTTCTCATTGGCTATCACCTTATCTAATGGCATTGTGAAAGATGCACTCATGCTACTTAAAGTTGAATGCCTGCAGATTGAGTTTAGTGAAAGAGATACAATGTATGTATGCCTCAGCAGAGGGACCATATCCCCATTAGCCCAATGTGTATAAGTTTTGCAGCAGCACCACATGTGAGATTTATCTAAATGCCCATCATTATATTCATATGCGATTTATTTAGGAACTTAAGGAGTATTTTTAACAAAATATAAAAACTCAGTTGCTTGCTGCTGACTCTTAACAGTGATATTATCAAAATTTGTTATCAAAACAACCATTTTCTATGCCTGATGCAGGGAAAAATAATTGGTAGTATGCATTTAGGGGTTGATTGGCTGGAGCTTAGAGGGCAAAGTTATACCCCTAGCCCATAAGACTCATTTATAGCACATAAGGTGATTTTAGAATATTTTGGGGTAAAAAAGTGCATCCTATGGCCTGGGAAATATGGTATGTTACATAGAGTTATATATATATTTTCATTACAACTCCTCTGAATTTACAGGAATGACCATACCCCTTTTTTACAGTGCAGTTACATACTATTAATTATATGTACACACTGCTTAAGGATGCTATGCTACCCAGGACTGAAGTACTAAAGTAGCTTAGCTGAAAACGGTAAAGTAACCTGAAGGATTCAACTGTCCAAGGCTAGAATAGTTACAAATGTATCTGCAAATTTGAGGTAGGAAGGAACCTTGGCAAAAAGATACGTGAAAAAGAAATTTTTTTAAGGTTTCAACAACCAGACTTCCCAGGATAATAACAATGATTGAATCACATTGACAAAAATGGATGCAGAACTCAAAGCTGTTTTCAGATACGTCAAAGATGAGTGAAGATGGCAGATAAAACATTTTATAAATTCATATGCAAAGCTAATAAATCATTTCTGACACCTTTTCCAGCATCCTTAGGTATTTCCAGGGCATAAAAAGAAATTTTCTAGCACTTGCAGTTTCTGTAAAAGAGTTTCACAGGTAATGTATTAAAATAATATGCATAATGTTGTTATACATTTGATTTACAAAGAACATGTACAATTTAAAATACCTTTCATCCAAAGTATATTATATATGGTTACATCTGCGCTTTCTGGAATGCAGTTTTAGATATGGATTGTGATTTCCCCCATCCCAGTAAACCAAATGAGTTGCAGGAGCAATCCACCACAATAACATGAAGTTGCTGAAATATATGACAATATCATAAGTCCTCCCTACTATGTGCTGGCAGTACAATAGTAATTTTATTGCAGCCTGTAGTGGAATATATCAGAAACTCTAACATTCAATACATTGAATACCGTTCCATCGATAACGCGCATCCAGAACTTTGTAGTTATCATGAATTAGTATAGACACCGCGTGCCCAAGGCTTCATAGTTATCTTGAACGTGTATAAATGCCGCGCATCTGTGTATACATATTGTGCGTAAAAATACGTCTATATACAAAGTAACAGATGGTAACAACCAATGAATACATAGAATCATAATTTCCTGTGGCTATCTGCCGTAAGTATAAAGAAGATTGAAGCCGGGTGATTAAAATTAACTACAACCACAGCAGGATAAAAAATAAGCAATATTCACAAGCCATTATTTCAACGCCAATGCTAGATGATGAGGAAGAATTAACTTCGGAGAGTGAACTTGGTGATGTGCCTGATGAGATGATAAATGAACTTATTTCATTAAATTGCGATTCAGGTGACGAATTTCGTTGATTCGAGTGATCTACCTATCTTATCATATATTTATACGTACGTGTATATTACATGACGTACTGTACGCATACGTGAAGTAGGTACTATGTATTAGAATAAACAATTACTTCGTATTAGAATAAATGAAGTATAGAAATTATATGTTTCTTCTTTTTCTCATGGATTTTTGAGATGAAATAACTTTAACAGCAGCAGATCTGTATAAAATAGAACGCAATTAGAAAGCCATGCTTCCCGACTATTTTATTTTTGTGAGAATCTTCTTTAAATTATTATGTGCATAGGTATGCAAATGTTTGGATTTTTTCATTTTACATAACGGGCATCGTCATTTTTTTCGATCATATAAACATTATTGTATAGATAACGCGCGGGTTATCGATGGTTATACTTAAGATGTGCAAGATGTCATATTAATTCACAATTATTAATACCACTTGGATGAACCCTTTTGCTCCTGCCTCCGAAATTTTAATCAATTTCTCAAGAACTGATATACGATTTTATTAGTACCTCTGTTGATCATTGATAATTATAGTAAGATTTATTGTCCCATTAGGTCACAAATATATGACATAGAACTCGTCAGAATAGAAGTATGGATGCAAAGAATAATTTCATCGAGTGTTTCTTGCAATATTTAATGAATTCATCATCAGAATGCAAATTTGTTCTCAACAAGAAAAGTTTTTGTTTGAACACCTAAAATGAATCTATATATTTTATTAAATTAGGCAGACAACCATATATTTTGACACAATGGTGGTAGGGACTTCTGCTGGTTCATTCATATTGTCTAGTGTGAATATGGATATATTTTTTATTTTTTTATCATATCCGTGTCCATTAAAATTAATTTCCAAGCTTAAGAAGTTTTTCTTGACTAAATTTATAATACCTAACATATAGCTGACAGATTTAATATATTTAATTGATGAAAAAAATTATCCGCATGTCTCTCAAATAATTTACAAAACTAGCTCTAATAATTTCTTGGTTTAATATGTAATGACAAGAGATACTTCAGGAAAGGCATAGAAGGCACTCAAATTCTACGATGATAGCACAGGGCAGTGATTTTGAGAGTTTTCAAATCTGAAGTCAAAGGATTTTCATAATACAGATATTTCTGAACAGTTCAACATTGTTTTACTGCTTGAAGAGAGGTTACTATTTACATATTAATTTTTATATACTGTGCTAGAATGGAGAACTATAGGCAATTTAGACAGAGGGAGGAAAAGAATGAACATGTTGGATGGGATGAAGGGAGAAAGGAAATGTGCGACATTTGTGGACAGTTTATTGAAGAGTGGGGTGTCAAGTTGTATCTTGCCAGGCGGGGCTAAAATGGGCATGCCCATACAAAACCATCTTAAACTGTCGACTGCCAAATAATAATGCATATTCATGAGTAATACATTCAAAAACTTGAAAAAATACATTAAGAAAAATTCGGGAAAGCTGTTCCTCTACCTGATATCTGGAATGACAAAGGACACGATATGCAGTATTTAGGCTATTGTTTAGGAAATCCCGTTACAGTCGACTTATAGATATATATTTAATGGTAGATTCCCACTCAACAACATCTGTAACTATCATATTATAGGAATAAATATATGCGCATAATATGGGAATAGAGTAATTAACATTGACTTAGCTCTTCTAATGGTGAATTATGCTAGCCATTTCTGGCTTTGTTTAACATCAACTTGGCGGGCATGCATGGAATGAGTTTTGGCGGAACTAGAAAATGGAAATATTTAATGCCACACATTTATAATGTGATATTCCAATATCATTCCAAGGATTCTCAAGACAAAGACACTACCTTAAGTTTCCGTGAAGGTTTCATAATTAACCGCCAACATACACGTAATAACGCATTAATGAATGCCACGCGTGCGTAAATCCATTCAAAAATTACCGCGATAACACCAAACGATCGCAATTCGAACTGTGAATTGCTTTCTTTGGGTTACGTACAAATGTGTTGTTCTAGATTTCATGTTAGTTTTCCCGGGTTTTTGTGTGCCTCTTTGTTCAGGACCATTGAAAGGGGCGTTAAGAAGAAATTTCTCTGTATCTAAGTTTGGAAGGTGTATCATGAAAGTGCTGAATGTGGCGGAAAAAAATGATGCAGCCAAAAACATAGCGGGATTTTTGTCTAGGGGAAATATCAGAAGGGTGAATTTTTGTATTTGAAATTATTGAGCGCTGGTATAGCAGTAATTCCTGATAATAATGGTGATTTTTTCGTTTTTTTAGAGGGAAGGTTTGTCTAAATTTAATAAAATATATGAGTTTGAATACTCACTCTTTGGCCAGAGATGTGCTATGGTAATGACTTCAGTATCAGGGCATCTTCTAAATTATGAATTCATTGGCCTTTATCGAAAATGGTCTTCATGTAATCCTCTGTCACTATTCGAAGCCCCTGTAATAAAATGCTGCCCCAAAGACTACCTGAAAATAAAGGTAATAGTTGTGTTGTGGAATAAGACATCGTAAGCGAAACCCGTTCCGTTTGCCACTACACTTATAAATCTTGAGTTTTTCTTTGAGTCGCCAATTGACAGCTTAATATTAATTACAGGATACGCTGCAAAGAGAGACACGCAGCTGTGAAGCGTTGGTCATTTGGACTGATTGTGATAGAGAGGGCGAAAATATTGGCTTTGAAATTATTCAAGTTTGTTTAGAAGTTAAACCGAGATTGAAAATTTACAGGTAAGAGTTTCATTTACACGATTATAAACCGCTCAATCATTCAGAATTCGTGTTCAATAGAATTCTTCCATACCTATTCAAGGCTCGAACCAATTTTAGAGAAAGTATAACTCATGCTTGTTTTGGCCCGAGTTTTTGTCATTCAATGTAATAAATTCAGTTAATTTTCTACTGTATAAAATATTTGTTATATGCTTCACTATACATTATCCTCAGTTATCTTTTAATCTTTGATACACTAATTTTTCAATCTATTATGTTCCTTTGTCACATCATTCAATCAAGGATGTTGTAAGTTAAATCCCTGGCCCGTTAAACATTAAATAAAGTCTCAATGCTGTCATAACGAGCATATTAGCTCGGAATTGGTGTTGCCAAAATTAGAATTTTGAATATTATTAACTTGGCTTTGTAAGTCACATTGAAGATATAATTATCGTATCACATTGAACTTGAGAGGTTTAGAATTTAATCTTAGTTTTGGTTCCCACAGGGCAAAATTTTCTGAAATAACAGCTGCATCAGTTACTCGAGCCATGAATAATTTGTGTGATCCTGACCGCAGAATAAGTAATGCTGTTGATGTGAGACAAGAGCTGGATCTTAGGATAGGTTTGTTAAGTCCATCATCTAGCAATTGAACAAAGGGAAGGGTTTTTTCATGCATAAAAATGGATTGAATGGTAATCAGCAATGAAAATAAAAGTTGTACATATTTAATATGGCGTAACCATGGTTTAACCATGTTAACTAACTTCAGGTTCAGATCTTAATGATCTAATTTGTTTCATCAAAATTTATGAATGGCACATGCTTGTAGTGGTATGAACACTTAATGATGCAGGAGTCTAATTTCATTTTTGAGGGGATTAAATCTTCTGCTGTATTGTGTAATAGCCTCATATACACATGTATGAGGGCTGGACGGTGGATCATTGCATGAAATGCTGAAAGCTTTTGGGTGAAGCAATGCCTTTAAGAGGAATTAATTAATTGGTCCGTTTACATTTCCTTCCTAAAAATGGAATACTGTATTTGCATAACATTTCAATATGTTATGCAAATTCCATCAAGTTACGCCTGAGACAACAAATAAATATTCTTGTGATGATTACATTATCTTTGATTCACTCAAACTGTTTTCTGTTATGATGACTCATATTACAGTTTAGGAATTTTGTTTGGAGAATTAAAAAATGTATTTTGATTCTTAAACTTGCAGGAGCTGCTTTCACCAGATTCCAAACTCTCCGCCTGAAAAATGTCTTCCCTCTCACACTTCAAAACTCATTGATTAGTTATGGAAGCTGTCAGTTCCCTACATTAGGATTTGTTGTTGAGCGATACAAATCCATTCAAGACTTCATCTCTGAAAGCTTTTGGAGGATTAAAGGTTTGCATGAACACAATTTGCATTTTAACTTTCCTCAGCTTAATTATATTTCACTGTTCTCTTGAGTCCTTTCTTTAATTTCCATTGTTAAATTGATACAAGTGAGCTCGGGGTCTCCCTATTCCGTGGACATACCGGGTATGAAGAATTGACTCTGGAAAGTAGGTAGTCATAGTAGGATTGAGAAATCGTGGGGATGCACATGAGTTGTTAACTGCCATTGTACATTTGCATTTATTGGAAAACCAAGATATGTGTTCTTGGAAACTATACATTTTTTGTTGAAAAATTTATTTATAGTTTTTTTATCACATTAGACACTTTATTAGGATTTTATTTGAATTTATTTCCCCTTTTGATAAATATGTCATATTTCTTAGTCCTTGAGATACACCTTCTTTTACTTAAAATGTTCCCTAAAATTTGCTTGCATCTTATTGCCTGGGGGTACGATAATTTTGACATATAAACTCCAGCCATTTCACAAGGAAAATGCTATTATGTATATTTGCCTGCATCAGGCATAGAAAATGATTGTCGTGAATGCTAATGTCAATAATATCACTATTTTGAGCCAGTAGTTTTAGAGCTTTAGTATTTCCTTGACAGTACTTCCTGAAAAATTCCCAAATAAAGTGTAAATGCATACAATGTCATTGAAATTTGTAATGGAGACAATCAATTTTGAAGCCTGATTTGGTAAAAAATACTTAATAAAAATATTTTTCCTGGCAAATCGACTCGCAAACTTAAGGACAGTCATACCCATAAACCTCCAACTGATGCAGGCTGATTTTAAAGCACATTTTGGAGAAGAAAAGTGTATCTTCAGGGCCGGGAAATACAGATAATTGGATCACAGAATAGATAAACTTGGTTTTTTTTCACCCAAAAAATATTTATGATACAACCGGTTTCGACACTTGGTGACATCATCAGATACAGTGAAGTCGCCTATTCATGAAAACAGGTAGTATTATAAAGTTATTTATTCAGTGTTCATGGATTTTCCCAAAAAAGATCCTCAAACCGTCAAATTCACAGAAAATGGACTTCAAAGGCAAATGATTCAGGTGTCAAGCCTTAAGTTCTTGCAGTTAAGGAGCACTATTTTATAAGAACATGAAAAATTCAATGATGATTTTTAATGATTTATTGATGAACAGGCTATTAAACAATTCCAGAACACGAGGGCAATTCCAGCTCTTAATCATTCATTTAAGGACATAGTCGTCTCAAGGTAATGTGGAAGGCCCTCAAAAATAACATCTGACATCTTTCATTTGTGAGAAAAAAATGAAAATTTTTACAAAAAATGCCAAAGTGAACCTATGTAAAAGCAGAGGCGAATGCATTTCTCAGCCAAATGAAAGACCATCTCCTGCTGCTATTTTGTGCCAATTTCAGCAGCAATGTGAAAATTAAATCACCGTTTGTTTACTATTTGGAAACTCAGAAAACACATTTCCGGAGAAGTGTGAATTCCAGAAGAGCAGGCTATATATGATGTAGAGATAAGGGCAAACTGTTGCATGATGCTTTGAGGAGCATTACCCTAATAAGACAGTGACTATGCTTGCTGCAAATTTATTTAATGGCAATGACTTATTGTATTTTCACAAAAATTTGATGTGTGTGCAAAAACAAATGTCTCTGGACAGTTTTCTGGCAAAGAAAAATCATCAATATTTCATGTATAATAAATTTATTATTTCAATATTTTTTATCTCTACAGCTCGATTCCATATTTCTGGTTGGTTCATTCCATAATTGAAGATGAAGATGGTTGGATTATCTTTGAATCAACTTACACATTAATTTTTTTTTCTGAATGGAATGCATAAATGTTTTTTACATTACTTCAAATGGGAAAAAATTTTTTGCTTTAAAAGTTCTTCATTTTACCAGAAAGATTCTGGAACAAATAATGTTCATTGCATTAATTTTTTAATTTTATACACAATAAGAAATTGCCACACTAAAAAGCTGTTGTCACTGTAATATTTGACGGTTGGAAAGTGTATAAATGCCAGGGAAATTCATGTATCCAGTATGTGTAGCAACCTTGTTACAAAAAAATTTTACTGACATCAGAAAATCACGTACCTCTGCCATTCTGATGACACAAGTTTACACCAATATTAATAATTAAATGTGATTAGTTTATTCCTTCTTAATTATCCAAAAGTTTGTGGAAAAATTGGATGGGGAAATGAAATCAATCTTGACATTAATATTACAATGCTTGAAAATGTGAAAAACTTTCTCTCAATGTGCAGATTGGAGCAAAGTTATCTAATGTGAAAAGACACAAGTAGACGTGGAATCACTGCTGAAATATGTATACAAGGTTTTAGGGTTTTGTGATATTTTAAATCAGTTATTTCACAGAAGTTTTGAAACTCTTAAAATGCAAAATTGTATTAATTTATCAGTTAAATGATTGACATGTATAAGCTCACCTGTTGATCACCACTCCTTTCCTATGTGTAAGAAATGATACAGGTTTTCTTCTGGAGAACCTTGGTTTTCCTGCTGGATTAGTTTCAGCTTGAATTGGTATGGATGTCCAGTTTTAGGAAAAGAGTCGATTAAGAAAGAGTTGAGTCTGTGGCTATGTCAATTAAATGAAGAATACAATGTATCTTTCCACTGTGCTTTATTCACGTACAACTAGTTTCAACGCTCAAGCGTCATCATCAGGTACAAATTAATCAAGTCACAGTCCATTTATATACCATTCGTGAGGGAGAGGAGGGGTGGGTGAGAGAGGGGGAGAAGGAGGGGAAAGAAAGTCGGGTTGCGATCGGCGTTGATGGGGAGGGGGGAGAGGGATATTAAGCGTCAGGGAAGGTGATTGGTTGGTTTACAGTGGGGTGGGGGGTTTGTCAGGTCTATCTGTGGAGCTTTTCTAAATCAGTGAGAATAGCATAGTAGAAGTGGCTTGATCTTAGTGACATATTATTTTATTTCAAAGTAAATCAGTAGTAATGCTTACCTATACACAATTATAGGACTCATCAGCTATTAACTTCAAAATTTTAGAAAAATACTGTATGTATACATATGTATGGAAAAGTATGTACCCATATACTACTATATTTACTTATTATTTGGTTAATTCAGAATGGATGTGTAGTTAAAATTCCAGAAATTCATTTACGGAATAGAACATAATATTTTTTAATAGATTGAACAGCTTTTCTTTCTTGAAAACAGCTACTGTTGTTTCATATTTGATTTCATGGGGAAGTTTGCGTATGCCCATTGTTTTGGGCCCGTGAGCGGTATTGTTTGTTCTGACAAATTTGAAGAGAGGTTTATATGGTGCATTACGAGGAGCATTGCTCATAATACATATAATCTTCTTATGAGTAGTGTTATATCCACATGAGAAGAGAATAATTGCTTTAAAAGGTTTGAAAGGAAAAAATCATTGAAAATAAGCAGAAACTGACAATTCTGCTAAAATTTAATGTGAATATTTGGAGACTTGTGGTTTTTATTTATTTATTATTATTGCATCTTGTTATTTTACAATGGTTAAATAAAAGACATATTATTATAGCTTATAGAAAACCTTCTTAAATGAGAAATTGTGCTTATAATACTTTAGTGTTATGCCTTTTTATTTTAATTTACTGCACTTAGTTGTACACACAAATTGTTGTTATATTAATTATTTTATTATAATGCTGTGAGATATTCAGTTTATAGAACAAGAACATATCCTTTTAAAATATTTTCCTGCTTACCCCAGTTCTTCATGAGCTTTGAAGTTACATACTTCTCACTTTTCTCTTAAAAAATGTAAACTCAGGGTTTCACTTTGTTCACTCTTTCAGTTGTCCTATTTCCCATAGATGTTCTCTCTTCATCAGTGACTCCGTTGTTAGTATTCCTCTCGGACCAAATAATAATAAATATTTCCCCATGTCTATCTCTACAAATCCCATATTTTACAATCCCACTCGTCATCCTTTCATGTAGTATTTGGTGAATTGTCTTGACACCACATTGCGTCTGCTAAGATGTAATCATCTGTGGAGCATTGGCTCTTTATGAAGGAACGCATTCAGATTTCAATATTTTAATGTTCATTAAATGAAGAACACCATGTATTTTTTCACTGTTCTTTATTTTGGTACTACTAGTTTCAACGCTTAGGCATCATCATCAGGTACCTGAAAATGACGCCTAAACGTTGAAACTAGAAGTACCAAAATAAAGAACTGTGAAAAAATACATTGTGATCATCATTTAATGGACATGAACTTCCACAAAGTTGAGTCAGAAACGATCAAATACATATTGTAATGTTTATTAATCACAAGTGATTTAAACAGGCTTTCATTTCTGTCCTCACAGTTAACCATACAATGGAAGGATTATCAGTTGACTTCAGTTGGAAACGGGTACGTTTGATGGATCGGCAGATATGTCAGATGTTGTTTGAGTTGTGTGAGGAGAGCAACATTGCACTTGTTGAAAAGGTTCAAAGCCAACCGAAGAGCAACTGGAGGCCTCTTCCCCTCGACACCATTGTAAGTGTGTTGGCATCACATCTGTTGCTGAGTTCAATGTGAGAAAATTCTACCACCTCCCTAAACAAGCATTTTTCTGGTGTTTTTTAAATTTGAAATTGAAAAAGTATAGAATATCATGAATATCAGATAGTAAAAACTGAAATCTATGCAAACTTTCAATTGAGGAAATATTATTTGTGAGAAAGTTGGAAAACTCTTCAAAATAAATTATTTTTCCAAATTATTTCGAAATGCTTGGGTTATATGGTAGAAATAATGTACCTGTTGAGGCTTTCTTTAAGAATTGCATTCTAGGTTTCCAAAGACTCTATATGCATGAATTGAGCAGTTTCAGGTGTGGTTTGGTGAAATTTGAGCAGATTAATGGTGAAATAATTAGTTTTCTACTAGTTGACAAAGGCCTGAATAGGATGTAGTATATTAAAATGTGGTTGGAAATAAATTCAATTACCCCTAAAGTCATAATTATTTAATCTTTAATACTAGTTTTTTTATGGGAGGCGACTGACAGCTAAGGGCTCTTTAATACTGTAGACACAATTGAGGCTCAGTACATCTGGAAGGAAATGCATATCATTATATTCTTTAACTTTTTGTCTTTTTTATGTTCTCCCATGATGAAATTATAGGTAAAGAGTTGAAGGTGTCTATTCAATAAATTTCCTTAGCTTTCATTTGTATTTAGGGAAATCTTGGTTATGTATAAATATTTGATGGTGATTTTAGTCATTATAATGTGCTTAGTGTGTGAAGATGCATTTATGGTGAGTATTTGGCAATGTGCATTGTGATTCACTGAAATTTGGCAATCATGTTCCCTTGAGCTCCCCAGTGCTCCTTTTTAGATGTAGTTATCATAAATATGGTGAAAAAAATCACATTAAATTACTGCGTAAGTCATTCGTATGGGTCACATTCATTAGTATCTCATCCACTTGTCTCATTAGTGTCAGGTTTTAGTCTTTGATCGGAGTTGATATGGTAAACTTAGTTGCTTGCCAACCCTGGGATCAGGGTTTTGGGTTGACTCATTGGGTGAATTTTGTTTTCATTTTTCTGATTTATTCTTGCAAACATAACGTTGAAATTTTTAATATCATTATCTATTTTAGCTTTGTTTTCATTTTTCCTTATAAATAAGCTATGGTAAATGTGCCTTTAATAATTTTATATTAGTGTACACTGCTAGTTTTTTGCATATCTTATATGAGATGTGACTGAAAAGGAATGGAACTGGCACAACTGTGGTATATTCCCATTTGCATGGCATGTTAGTTGGTCCCTTCCAGATGCTCTATAGAATTTTTAACTCCCTGTAAATGCTATACAATTACTAACAGCATCATAAGTATTTTAGTTAATTGGTGGTGTGTAATGAAAAATGGAACATGAAAATTAGGAGAAATGTTGTACAATCAAATTTTGTGCTAAAATTATTAAATTCATAGGTGTCACCTATGAAAAGTCAAGCCACAAATTTTTCAGTTGCACAAAGCACTTTT
Organism: Hetaerina americana; assembly: GCF_022747635.1. Taxonomy (NCBI): domain Eukaryota; kingdom Metazoa; phylum Arthropoda; class Insecta; order Odonata; family Calopterygidae; genus Hetaerina; species Hetaerina americana. Next base: position 164,453 of record NW_027286159.1, on the reverse strand, counting down.
GGATGGCCCAGAAGTAGTGGAAGATATGAACCTTGCTCAGGGAGGCCTGTAACTTAAAGGTCTGGCAACAGTATCAAATGATTGTAGACTTTTTCGAGTTCAATCCTTGTGCAAAACATCCTCACTACTGATGAGCAGAAAAACGATTGGAAAGTCTTGATGTTTCAAAGAGTAGAAGGTGACCCAGATTTCTTCAGTCTATCTTTTGATTATAGGCAATGAGTTGTGGGTTTTTCAGTATTGCCCTCAGACTATGCCAAGAGTACCACACAGACATATCTCCTCAACTGAAGAAAGCTTGGATGAACAAATTGAAAAACACTTTTGTTGTGTGAGAAGTCAAACTTGTTCTTTGACTCACTTACAGCTGCCTTCCCCTTTTTTGGAATGAGATTCTACACTGATCTAATGAAATATTGCAGCCGAAATCCTTCCTCATAAATACTATAAATGAACCCATAAAATCCCTTTTTTCCATTGCGAATTGTATCCTTCTCTCTATGTAATTATATACCCTCCAGTAATATTTTGGGGATGTTATCTATTCCCTCTGTGTTATTTGATTTCAATTCCCTTAATGTCATTACTATCTCACCATGGAGTGAGCCTGAATGTGAGTTATCCTCATCTAAATCCTCTTCTCCTTCTATGTCTACACTTGATAGCCTTCTTCATAATCATTTACATCCCTTCTTTCCATGTCGCTTGAATATTTACTGGGTCAGTTAATAATTTTCTTGCCATATCATTCATAATGTGCACCAATTTTTCCCTTCTTTTTCATCATTCTTTCTCCTTTCTTGATAGTGAAGTCATATCTTCCTTTGTAAACTATCCATGTCCTCACTCTGTGACTTTGGCGATACTTTTTTTGCCCTATTGGTTTCCCACCTGAGTTTATTAAATACATGGGTGGTCTGAAAAGTTTCCGACCTAACAAAGATACAAGACATTTATTCAGAAATTTTTGGGGTTGGAAACTTTTCAGACTACCCTCGTATTTCCTTGTACTTCCTTTTCTCTAATTCGGTGTGTAAATTCTTCCATTTCTTTCTCTTGTTTATTTTTCCTGTCATCTCTTTTGTCATCCATGGTTTCCTTGTTCTTTTCTCATTAACTCTCCCTTTAGTTTCATCTGTAGTTATCAATACATAGTTTATACCATTGTACCACAAGTAAAAGTATATCGATTTATAATATAGATTCATTTTTGGTTACTCCTCATCAGTACTAAGTTATGATCTGAATCTGCTTCCACATCCTGTAAACTGGGAGAATTGATTATGCTGTTCCAAAATCTGTGCCTAATCATAAAATAGTCTAACTTACTGTATCTCTGAATCTTCCAGCATCCATTACATATACCTATGTCTATTGTTGTGTTTGAAATGTCTCCTTCTGGATATTACTCCAAAATTATCGGGCCAAAAATACCCACTACCTTCAATATCACTTCGTGTAGACCTAAAATAACCATATTTTCTCTCTCCATTTTCTGCTTTGTACATGTATTTTCTAATTTCCCTATTCCCATCCCTGTTATAACTAATGCGATCCTCTTCTGTGTCTTCTACTCTGCTGATGTTGCCAATTCTGCTTTGCAAGAATCTTGTGTGATGACAATGGAGGCAGCCTCACATGTTCCTATTCCAGGCATGACACATGTGGGCAAGGGGGCTGAGTTCTGCAGTTGCAAGAACTTATTTTTGTCATTGTGTCTATCAAATTTTCTTTGGAACAATAATGGATGTGATTTCCTCATGCCTTCATCAATAGTGTTTTCAGCGTGACACCATCTCTCAAATGCAAGCCCCACTTGGTTCAGTTGTCTTTGCAGCTGCTTCAATGGGGAACAGGCATTGCATTGACGACTGTCTCCCACCTTCGACCTGTCATGGGTGGTCCTACCAGGAGTAGTTGTCATTGCTCCCACTTAGCACACCTCTAAGGATCCCCAGAATACGGAAACCCTTCTACCACATCTAGGTTGTAGTTCATAGGGAAAGAAAGCATTTTGATGGTGTATCCATTGACACAACGGCATACTGGGAAAGTCAAGTGTGCATGTCTCTCTGCTTCCACTCTATCAAGCTTCCTTTGTTCTCATATCATGTTGAAATTATTGTTGTTGAACTCATCCACAAATATTATTCTTCTTCATGATTTCTATCCATTCATGTTTTTGAAGATGTAAAAAGATTGTGTTCATCTGCCATATTCTCACAAAGTCCACTGCATTGACACCTATGATATTCTGTGCCCGCAAATGATGCAGACTGAATCTTGGGGTGGAAGGTAACTAACGGCACCCCATGGGGCTTCCATTGCTTGCTGAGAAGAGGCTCAGGCTGCAGATAAAAAATCATTGAGTACTTGACTGAAAAAAAACATGCCCTTATCACCTTAAAACAGTTTTATTGCACAACACATTTTGGCATCATCAGGTGCATATTGCAATCAAGGTACTTGTGTTGAGCCAAGTATACTGTTGTGATTGTTCCTCATACAAACTGTGAAGTGATGTGTATGGTGTGGGTAAATTATAAATTGGCAATTTTCCACAAAATAAAATTTAATACGACCGGTTTTAAAGTAACTGCATCATCATCATGTAACAGTCATGACTCAGAGTCCTCAAAAGCAAGTACGCAGAAGTAAGTGAAAAAGAGGGGAAGAGGGTGGGGAAGACAAAATAAATAGGTGCAAAGACCTTTGAAGTCCGGAGAGAACATCATTGCTGGATGAAGGATGATTTCCCATTGGGGGTGTGTCCCATGGAGGGGCGCCAAACTCCCAGGGCTGTGGAGAAAGCGGGTGAGGTCAGGGGCTTTCCTCCAGTTGTCATTGACTGGGCACATGGTATCAATGCACAAAGGAGGACAGTGTACTAAGGATAAAAACTGGTAATTAGGGGTTTGGGATCACTGGTACAAGGGTGGTCTGAAAAGTTTCTGACCTAACAAAGATACAAGACATTTTTTCCGAAATTTTTTTTTTATTTTTCAACATAGTTTCCTTGTAACTCTGCACACTTTTCCCAGCGATGCTCCCATCTCTGTAACCCGTCCAAGTAGTACTCGGCATTTTTCTCTGCAAAACACTTGTTCATGAAGGTGACTGCCTCTTCATTTGACAAAAATCTCTGTCCTCTGAGCACAATTTTTAGATGAGGGAACAAAAAGAAGCCCCTTGGGGCTAGATCTGGAGAGTAAGGCGAATGGCCAAGCAGTTCAAACTGTAATTCATGGATTTTCGACATGGCAACTGCTGAGGTGTGAGACTTGTTGGTGTGTTGTCTAGGTGAAACAGAATTTTCTTTTTCTGCAAACGTGGCCGTTTTTCTGCACGTTCTGCCTTCAACTTGTCAAGCATAATATGCCCCTGTAATGGTTTTTCCTTTTTAAAGATAATCGATCAGATGTGATTGATGGTTGAGGCCGAGACTTTGTGGAAACCCATTGCGAACAGGAGTTTCACTAAATAACTTTGCAGTTTCCACATAAAATAACTGATTTATTTTCAGATTTTTTATTTAACTGATTTATGGTACGTTCCTGAAGATGCTACGGTGTAGCAAAACTAGTTGAAAATAAATCAGTTATTTTATGTGGAAACTGCAAAGTTATTTAGTGAAACTCCTGTTTTGTTGATAATTGATCAAAATAACTCCATGGCTATCCCAAAAAACAGTCGCCATCACTTTCCCAGCCAAAAAATTAATTTTGTTATTTATGGAGCTGGTTCCTCCTTTGCAGTCCACTGTTTGAACTGTATTTTTGTTTTGGGTGTATAATGGTGTATCCAAGTTTCATCTACGGTAATTAATCGGCGCCTAAACTGCACCAACAGAGCGTGTGAAATGTTCATTCGAACACGTTTTTGGTCTAACGTGAGCAAACGCGGCACCCAACGTGTGGACAGCTTTATCATAGCTAAATGTTGATTTAATATGTGACAAACACGTTCTTTTGACATGTTCATAACCTCTGCTATCTCTCTCACTTTTATTCGGCAGTCGTCTAGCACCATTTGGTGAACTTCGGTAATGTTTTCGTCGGTAGTTGCAGTTTTTGGATGTCCCAAACATTCATCGTCTCCTTATAACCACGTTTAAAGTCAGCTGCCAAAAACTTCACTGTGGTAAATGATTGGTCAGAGTCCCCATCCGACTCATCTTTGATTTGCGTAGGCGTTTCAAAAACAAATATTTAATAACAGCTCGATAGTTGATTTTGTCCATTTTCACAAAAATGTTCTCATCAACTCACTTAAATGACTGTTACATACAAACTGCGTGTCCAAAATGGCTGAAAATTTGGTGAGTAACTGTCAACAGATGAACAATGAATTCACCAGCTTCTATTTAAGAGTGCTGACATCTTCATGTGGAGGTTGGAATCTGTTCAGACCACCCTCAAATATTATGGTTCCAAGGGCCATGCCCAAGCGAGGGTTAGCGGAAGGGTGGAAGAGGGATTTTTCTCACTTTTAAATCACCGATGAGAGGGGGCGGTCCTGTGGCATAGAACCTTTCCTCCTGATCCGTGAAGAAAGAGGCTGGGGAGTCAGGGCTGCCCACCTTGGTCGGGAAAGCATGGTCTCTGTACGCACAGGGTAAGGGGAGGAAATTCCTATGAGATCTGTGGACCCTTGTCCCTACTCATAAGGGACTGAATCGGGGTATTCAATTCAGGGACATTGTGGGGGTAACACTGTCTTGCCTGAACTGAAATCTGGAGTTGTTAGTCTTTTGTGCTGAATAAAACTTTTCCCATCTGTTTCTGTATTCACATGTATTTCAATTCTTTGGTGCCTCAACCCTCTGGAATTATATGCAGTAACCATTTGAGTATTTGTCCAGTCTTGTGTTGCCAAGCTTACGATCACCAGAGTTCAATTGGAGTCAATGCAACCTTCGAATTTCATTGAGTTGCTATCTTTTTTTAATGAGACCATTATAAGACTAAGTTCCTCATTCTGCTGTTCAATTTTGGGCCCGAGTCTGGTGGAGTGTGTGTTCTAGTTGCCCTAGAAAATTCAGCTGAATATTTTGAGTCTGCATCATCAATGGGTAATTTTGATAGCTCGTTCAATTCTTCAAATTTCTAAAGTAAATGTTATACTTTCTTTTTGTTTGTTCAGGAGCTTGAAAAACTTGCATCAAAGAAACTTAAAATAAATGCAAAGGAAGCAATGAAGATTGCTGAAAAACTATACGTTCAAGGTTATATTAGCTATCCGAGGACAGAAACAAACATTTTCCCCAAAGAGCTGAACCTGAGAGGATTAGTGTCCGAGCAAGTCCAAGATCACGTTTGGGGTGGTAAGTTTTCTCATGAATGCAAAATATACATGGTGATGCAAAATGATCCAATTGGGTGAATATGAGTTTGAAATGCTATAAATTCTATCCTTGGAAGGAATATGATCAAAACCACCATCATCAACCGGAGGGAAGGTTAGTTTGATAGGTTTAGGTAAAACTTGCCTATTACTAAGCCCTACGGTATGTGGAATTCACTGATCAGTAGGGTGTGTGTGTTTGTGTATGCAGGGCAAGTTCCTTATTCCTTTTGCCACTTGTGGTTTCCCTGGAAGATCCTGAAAAGTCACACAGAATGGATGAAGCTGAGGGTGCGCAGAGGTGTTACCTAGAACCAAATGGGGCTCTCCAGTTGGTAGCTCAGCATTCTGCCCACTGGACTACCTCATCTCATTGGAGGATTAATTGCTTGTAACATTAATATCTTTATTATTTGTGAAAGAGGTTGAAGCAAGTCCAGAATGCCTAAATAAAATTGACTGCTGGTCCAAAACTCTTGCTTTCACTTTGTAACTAATTGAGAACTTTATAAAATTTGTTTTGAAACATAACTAGGTCTTTTTAAGAATATTTTGTCAGAAATGGCCATGCTGCATAGGTCAAGAATTTGTACCTAATCTCAATATTTTTACATATTTGTAAAGTTTTCTAAACATACCAATTCTCATTTGTTCTTCAAGAGTCTTGATCATATTATATATGTACCTGAAATGTTTTTAAAGCATGATATGATTTGATTATTTGAATGTGAAGCAGGCACATGCATCTATAGACTGTCAGCTAGGTCTTGGGTCAAAGTTCGCATATTTCCTCCAGACACCCTCAGCCGAATTCTGCTCTGATTGTGCAGATGCAAGGTCTTTCCGGGAAATTGACATGTACGTCAGCTGAAGAAACTTGCCCCTCTAAAAATTTTTTATGTCATATTGCTGACTGCCACATTTGGGAGAAATAATTGAGGTTCTTTCCCAATCGCCTTCCTCAATAGTGTGTTTCATGATATACCACCACTTAAATGGCTTCCCTTTCCTCCCACCAGTACTGTACAGTGATTCTTTTTAATTTCTAAGCCCTACCAATAATTGGTGTTGTGAGAGGATTCACGGGAATGAGGAAGATGTGGCAGGAATGGTTGGGGAAGAGAGAAAATTTTCTGGCAAAAAAATTGAGCAGGGCATGAGGCTATTGAAGGTGGAGGCGAAAATGATGAGGAAGAGTGTAACCATTAGCATTGCAGTGCAGAGTGCTTTTTCATTGTTTGGTGTTGTGTGGTTTCAAAGCTTGCTTCCTCAGAGAACACAGCACTGTAGAGTTGTTTTTCCGTGTCCATCAGAAACCTATCTGACTGAAAATTTTATGCTTTAAAAGGAGTGGAGGCATATATTATTCTGCAAGTTATGATGCAAATTTATTGTGTTGCCTGGAATGTGGATCGACTAGGAATTACTTTTGCAGGAATAATAAAGTATGTATGTATTTAGTGGAATGTATACAGCAGTTATTTGACATGTGAAGTCAGAACCCTTAATTAATTCAAATGTGGTAATTAGTGTTTTTGAATCATACCCTACTGCCATAGTTTCCATGGCATTTTTCTCTATGTATCTTATTGATTACATATTTGAATGATACTTTAAAATAGTTTCACCTTTTATTCTGAAAATATGTATATTTGCTGTTATTTAATAATGGTTATGTGATTGATAATTAATATTGCCTATTCTTTATTTAATAAACAGTAGTGTTACTGCATTCCTTAGTCTACGTTAATGATTTCATGATGAAATTAACCAATGGATTTTTAGGAAAGTAACAGCTCTTAATTCCTTTTGCATTTTTGTGATCAAAATTCTTCATTGCTGGAAATGTATTTGGAACTGTTATCACACGGTCTTTCATGTGGGTAGTTAAATTTTGTTGTTACATTATCAAATGGTTGATTTCAAACCTATCACATTATTTCACTGACTGTAAAAATCATTTGCCTCGACCTGCACTTGGACCCAGATCCAGTCATTATCATTCTGAGTCAAGGCAAATAATTACTGTGCACTGTGAAATCCCTGCTTTTGCAGTGTGCGTTGGTGGATGACTCTGTTGTAGGTACTTTTGTGACATCTCTGTAGTTCTTTGAGTCAATTGCATTATTTTGTTTAAGTGTCCCAGTTTTCCCATTGTTGGTATGAAAAATCGGGGGTTACTCATTATGTGAATAAAATAATGATATCATGTTCAGAGAACATTTATTCGTCAATGGAAGAGAGACTTCTATAAATTAAATTACATGTTAGTGTTCAGAGAACATTTGAACAGAGAGCGAACCTATTGAAGTGCAATGCCAATGAATGATGTGTTACTTCCATCCCCCAGGCTTTGCAGCTCGGGTGCTGGAAGAAGGGCCTAATCCTAGACAGGGCAAGAAGTCTGACCAAGCTCATCCCCCAATCCACCCCACAAAGTACACAGCATCATTGTCAGGTGAGAAATATTTGATGGTTAATTAGGGCGTACATTTTCTTAATGGAATTTCCCCACTTTGCATGGCACGCATTGATGTGCGTGTTCACGTCAATGTTAAGAGCGACCAGCAATCCTTCAATCCTTGAAAAGTAAAGAACAACTGGGAAAAGGAAAAACCTTGATACAATACTTGAGAAAAACTGGAATTGAGAAGAGAAGCGTTGAATTTTGGAAACTCAGAAGGATTTGCTCATGGAAATTCAGCAATGTTTGTCTGATTACACCAGGGATATGAATTAGTGAAAATGGTTGTGCAAAACTTTGAAAAATTAATTTTTTACTCCAATAAACTTGGAATCAGTAATGATCTAATTGTTGGCCACCCTGATTATGCTTTAAGCGTGTGATAAAACATTTAACAATGGCCTTTAATATAACCCCCAAGTACCCCAAGAAGAAAGGATGAACCATAGCCTTAAAATTACCCTGGGTGTATTCCATCACTCTAATCAGGGTCAATGGGGTTTTCATCTGATGAATCTGCCACTGTCACTGGTGGCAAAGATGTGCACTCCATTTACAAACCCATGAATTTTCTGGGATATTAGGTTTTAAAATGTCCGAAGGTAATGAATGAAAATGGTAACTATAGACAGTAATGTCTACTGTCATTAAATTGATCATGAATACTAATTACTTAATTTGCAGGGAATGAGCGAAAACTGTATGAGTTGATTGTGAGGCACTTCTTGGCTTGCTGCTCAAAAGATGCTGAAGGAATGGAGACTGTGGTAGAAATTGACATAGCCAATGAAAAGGTATGGTGTGCACATATTCCGTGACTGCTGTTTCTTGCTTATTCCTAAGTAAGCCATGTTTGAATCCCTGGTGAAACATTTCCTGGATATATGTGTAACTTTTGGAGTGAAATTCACTCTCTCGCTTTTTAACCTCTCTCTAATTTAAACATCTTTTTACCAAGTTTTGAATGCACGGACTATTAAAAAGATAAATAATTTTTACAACTTCTTATATATGTTCCTCACAAAATGTTTCCGGCTGCCCCTCTTTTTGGATTGTTGAGTAAATGATATGTATAACAAAAGTTTAGTTTTATTGTCTTTTTTTGCCCAAATATCCATATAATGTATGTATCCACATGGCTGGGATCTATATTGTCTCATGTATAAATTCTTTAAATTAATTTAGCAAACTCTTGGGTTTCCTTTTTGTTTTTGATTTTTTTCTGGCTATCCCTTTAATTTAAATTTTATACCTTCTACATTAATGTAACATCAGGTATAGCCTATCGATGGAACATATTTGAGCATTTATATTACGTACATTGTTATTAAGATTAATAGCATGATGCACATGCATATTTGTGCAGCTCACGATTGATGAATGATACATGTACAGATTAACAATCAATAGAATAAAGTATGTGCTTAAGTTTATAAAGTTTTTACCACCCATTTAAGGTTTAATTTTTTTATCCTTAAGTAAGACATAAAATTCACTTGAGTATTTCTTCAATAATGTTGGAATAATAACCATATTGTACCATCTACCATAGTCAATATATACCCTCGGTGCTGTGAAGAAATGATGTCATATTGCATTTGGCATCTGTAATTCTTCAGAATTCTTCAATGTAGAAATTTCAACTTTGTATATTCTTTTTGGCCAAATATTTTGGCAACATTGCATAAAAAATTTGAAACAAGTATACATATGTTTGGTATTGAACAATTAATCCAATATCCTGAGAATTTTTGAAACATTATCCTTTCAGTTTTGTGCCAATGGGTTGGCAATTATTGCAAGGAACTATTTGGATGTTTATCCTTATAAAAAATGGGAAGCCAGAGAAATCCATAACTACACCCAAGGACAAAGATTTAAGCCAACATCTATAAATATGACGGAAGGGGAGACAGAACCACCAAAACTTTTGACGGAAGCTGATCTGATTGCTCTCATGGAAAAACATGGTATTGGTGAGTATGTGAATTGAATTGAAACATTTTAGTGACAACTTTGCAGGGTGGAGTGGAATGTACAAAGTTTGCATAATTTCATCTTTGAAGGATCATTTTCACCTTGTGAAGCCTGAGGTAGTTTTGGATTTAAATTGAGGAAATAATTAAATTCCTTTGCTTCAAGGCAAATTGCCAATCAAATTACGACCATGGTACAGGAATCAAAAGTTTGGTTTAAATTTATAGTTGCACAAAAGTCAACTTATTTCACTGCCGTTCACTTTTGATTCATGTGAGGATGTAGTTCGTTTAGCAATTCAGTGGACTGTTAGTACTGAAGGATTTCAGGTTTTCCCGGTGTATGGTATTCAAGAAGTTCTCTCGGGTTTCCCACCGGGTCAGGTTGCAGTACACCGACGTTTCGATAGCTGACTCTGCCATCGTCTTCAGGGTGAAGTTCAGAGCATAAAAAAGGGCCTGGTATTTATACTCTCCGCCAAGCCTCAGGTGTGCCCTGATTGGTCGGAAGTGTTAATGTGCTCCGCTACGGCCAATCGGGTGCGTTCCCGTGCATTTTTTATTTTCTTTAGCACTGGTTTCCAAGTTTTACTGATTTGGAAGCCGTTGTCTCTGTTGAAAGTATTGGTGTCTAGTCGGATTTCAACGGCTTCTTTCACCACCCGATCCCAGTAGCCATTGGCGTGGCATAGCCTCTTCGTGCTGGTAAAGTTGGTTCTGTGGTCGTTATTGAGGCAATGTTCGGCGACCGCAGATTTCGCTGGGTAGACTGAAGTTTGAAATCAGATTAGACAAAGTTTAGACAAGGTTAACTCTTGACAAAAATGGAATATTATGTGATGTAATTTTGATCATTTTACAGGAGAAAGTATCTTTTTTGATATGTTTTAGTTGATATTACTTCCAGGTTATCTAAGTACTTTCATGTAGATAATTATTAATTTTAGGTATTTTATTGAATGTACAAAAGGGGTAACTAAAACATGTCAATGAGGTTTAATTAGATGGCTTGAACCAGGACTTGCGGAAATGGATATGGCAATAAGAAAAGTGTGCTTTACCAAGGAATTCTCAGCTAGAGCTCACTGTATTACAGACCAGGTTGAATCATAACATCTTTATGTTTCACTGTGAACTGCTTCGATGAAATTTTCAATTCTTTTGTGCTCTCCCAATAAAGGCACTGATGCCACTCATGCTGATCATATAGAAACTATCAAGTCCAGGGAGTATGTTGGTCTGCACAACGAAGTCAATTTCATGCCCAGTCATTTGGGAATGGGATTGGTGGAAGGCTATGACAGCATGGGGTATCCAATGTCCAAGCCAAACTTGAGAGCTGAACTGGAGCATGACTTGAAGTGGTTAGTAATTTGTATTGCAGCATTGCATGGATGATTCAATTGTTGAATGATTTTTCATTAGAAATAATGAAGTAGTTTCCCTTGAGAAGTTGTTTTTGAAGATGCCTCAACTGCATATTGCATTTAACATAAAATATCCTTTATTTATTTTCTGTGACATTCATATAATTTCTCATTGTTTAGCATATGTTTGGGAACAAAGGATCCCGCTGCAGTTCTAGCGGAACAAATTGCCAAGTACAAGGAGGTATTTCAGAGAGCTTTGGAACAGGTAATTGTTCTTTTGATAACTTTTGTTTGGACAGTATGTATATTTATTGTAATTTTTAGTATCAAGGGTAATTTTACTTCGGCAGTTTTCTTTTTTGTTCACCCATAGCAGTCATTTCTGTGGTTTGGAGGGCAAAACTCAAACCTAAATATTTTAATTCCTATATTAAAAGAGTTTTTACTTTTTCACAGAAATTATTTTATGTTATAACATGTTCCACTGGCTTGCAACATCATCCGGCATAAATTTCAGTGACGTGCAGCACTGGAATATATATATGCTTAGAATAGATTGGTCATGGTTGGGGGTGAGGAAGGGTAGAAGGTTGTAGGTATTGGTCAGAGTTATTGTGGGTTAGGGAAGAGGTGGTTGTGCCCTGGCTATGATGTGATATGGCATGGGGTGGAAGGGTATGGGAAGGTTAAGGGCAATTGAGTAATATATGTGACATATGATAATAATTGGTGCATGCACTAATTGTTATTTTTAGAGATAACAATTTGGTATCTAAAAATATAGAATTAAGATACTAAGTTTGTTGTCCTATTTCCTACTAATTTAGTATTTTTGTCATAATTTTCTGTTTGCGAACTAAAAAGAATGACCCAATGTCCTTCTTAGGCATCCAAGATTGATGAAGCTTTGGGGAAGTACTTTAATGAGGAAATAAGGCCAGTCGCTCCTGGCAACACTGATGCCGAGAACAATGGATTGATGGGGCTCCCGAAGGAAGTGATGCCATGTTCACAGTGTCAGCTTCCAATGGTTCTCAGGCAGCGGAAGAATGATGCCAATAGCTACTTTGTGTCGTGCTCAAACTTTCCAGAGTGTCGGAATGCCATTTGGCTGCCCAGTGACGTTCTTCATGTGGATATTGCTGAGGAAACATGCCCTACTGTGAGTTAATGTGAAAACATTCTGGCACATTTAAATGCCGTTCCCTTTCTTTGTGGGCTAAGTCAAAAGAAGACTTAATGCACATCAGGAAATTTCACTTCCCTTCAGTGAGTTTTTTGAGATACAGTTGCATGGTTTTTTCAAGCTCAGAAGTGGTAGATTCGTCCCATTTAATATGTTGTGCATTCCAAATTGTTGCATTTATTTGTCCTAGGTATCTCAACAAATTCCCAAAACTGAGATATTGGTTTCTGAGTTAAAGTTTTTTTAAAAAAAGCTCATACTCAGACTGAAAAAAAATAGTTTCGAACATTTTCCTCAAGGTTTTTCATTTTATCAGTCTCCACTGCCGGTAGGTAAGGGTAAAATGTGCATAGGAGAGGTAAGTAATGCTGCCTGGAATCAGCACCATGTAATGCACGTTATCAACCCACTTAAATTCCATGTAATACTAGATCTGTTCCATAAATAGTGATCGTAAATATTTTATCCTCATAATTTATTGTACAAATATTTTATTTCATATTGCTAGCATAATGTGCTGTGTGCATATGATACAGGCTTAATTGATTTGACTCCAGTATTGTGTCACTGGCAGCTGCCGCAAGCTTAAACATGTTCATTTTGCCTACTCCTGCTTCTGATAATTAAATACGCATTTTCCATGGAGATAAAAGAAATTGAGCTCTATGGTCTCGGGAATTAATAAAATAAAATGAAAACTCCTTTAGCCATAATAGGGAAGCACCACTTGTTCTGCAATGAAAACAAAATTTTGTTGTAATGGTTTGCGGAGAAAGTAATTCCACAAGAGTGACCTACCACAACCTCTCAAACAGAGAATCGAGGGAGAATTTGAAATACTTTTTTAAAATAGAGAAAAGGGATGAGTAAGGAATTGGTCCGTTGTTGCTACTAATAACATTTGTTTTAAATTTGTGGATAAAAAGATTTTCATAAGCGTCAAGTAAATAATTGGCCATTTGTTTGGTGAGGTGAAAATTTTTTGTTTCCCGAGGTTTTATATCCTGTGCTTAGTAAGTGTTGAGCAACATTGGATTTTTCCATTCTGTTATATTTAAAATGGGCCATGTGTTCCTTCAATCTTGTCTTAATGTTTCTGCGTGTTTGCCCCACATGGGAAAGATCACATAGGGAACAAGATATTTGGTAAATTCTTGATTTATTGACTGTGTCAATCTTGTCTTTTGTGATCCCCAACAAAATATAAGTTCATTCTTGTTACTGGAAGAAATCTTTTTATTAACTGTTTTAAATATCTTTTATAGACCTTTAGTCAATTGAGGGTGGTAAGGTAGTTTAATGTACTGTAGGGGCTCGTCTTGAGTTTGGGTGACGGAATTCTTAATGAGTCTCTTAAAGTTATATTTTTTTAATATGTCATTTATATTAGACCCATTAAAGCCATTTTGTGTGGTGATATGTTTAATATTCTTTTACTCTTTCAAATAATTACTTTCATCTAGTGGGATATTAACTAGTCTGTGTACTAGTGCATGAAAAGAAGTTTGTTACTGTAGGGAAGAAAGGAATCCCGGTGAATGTAGTTGTCCGGGTGTGTAGGTTAACGGTATGCGTCAGAGTTGAGTTTATAATTATTCCTAGTTAAAAGGAGATCGAGATAGTGCGGTGGATATTGTACTGGCTTTCCACCCAGAGGGCTCGGGTTCAAATCCCGGTGGTGTTGAATATTTATCAGAGGTATCTCGATCCCTACTTGAGGTGCTTTGTGGAGGGCACTTTGAGGGAGTACGCCGTCCGTTGAATGGGACGTTAAGCAGCGGACCCTTTGGCGCCTTTCGTTAACAGTAGGCTAATGCCGACGCTGGGCTTCTCTCCACCCTTCATCCTTTCCTGTCCATCCCCTATGGCGCAAATGACCTCAGCTGTCGGTCGCCTCCCCTAAATACTGCTACTCCTAGTTAAAAGAAGATCAAGAAAAGGGAGTTGGATGTTACTTTTCATTTTGTGTGTGAATTAAATGAAAGGAAATAAATATTTAAATCCCAAAGGAATTATTTGTTCCATTCCCGCAAACTACTGTAGAAGGATTTTCTGGTTGAGAGGTTGTGGTTGGTCACTGTCATGAAATATCTTTTTCCACAAACCATCAAAACAAAATTTTGTTTTCATTGCAGAATAAGTGGTGGTAACTTATTACGGCTATAGGAGTTTTCATTTTATTTTATTAATTCCGTGGAGGTGTTATTATTATTATTATTATTATTACTTTTTATTTGCCCAGAGATCACAATACAAAAATACCAGGTGGGTGAAGTATGTACATGATATAAGGCACGTCAATGAGGAGCAAAGACACAGGCTTATTATTTTATTCTTATGCTTCTTTTTCTTTTATGCTTATTATGTTTATTCACTTTGGAGAATGAGAAAATATCACATGGAACCCTAGTCTGGACCAAAGGGAGGATGATGAAGGCACAACATTGACTGTCATGTGATAATTAAAATATTGTGATGAGATCCATGGAACCAATGTGGAAGTGGCCCCTTTGAAATTTACAATATTTCTCAGAGTGCTCCAAATCATCTTCTATTACAATGGCAGCAGTGATGCTATTGTTTACTTCTTTAAGAGCAGTGACTGAAGATCGTGGCCCTCCTACCTTTGAAATTGGTTGTTTCCTCCCTTTAAACATTAAGACCATCTTTTATGTGTGATATAAGGAAAAAGAAATTACAGAAGCCCTGTAGTATTACATAGGCCTTGGATAAAGACTTGTTTGGTGAAAGCAGCATTTCAGTGCATTGTGATATGCTACATTCACTTTTGCTGTTGGCAAACTGAGTTTCCTTCATCTTGCAATGGATGCTGCTGAAGCAATTTTGAAGTCAAGTCAGTGAAACTTTTACCACACAACTGACAATATGATATTAAAGAAAAGTTTTGCACAGTAAGCTATGTGAATAAAAAATGTATGATCTTTGCTAATCAACTTAAATACATCTTTGGTTGACTGAGACAACCCATAACCCCCTTCAAATAGTCTACTGGTTGAGTTCCAATTCTGACCGTTTCCATAGTTGCATTTGCTAAACTAAAGCTAAACAAATTCCAAAGAAACTGCGGGAGATGCCGCAACAGTAACTTTTAACGGAGTCATCCGCTAATGTGCATTTCAATGCAACAATTTCAGAGTGTAAAAATCATTCGCCTTGACTGGGATTCGAACCCAGATCCCTCAATATCCGGTCGAGTGCTTTAGCCACTTAAGCTACCGAGGCGTCCTCTTAAACTCTGAAATTTTGGGGCTTTTAAAGGAACAAGATGTTGTGACGAAATACCGTACATACAATGTCACAGGCATTCCTAGTCGTGCACGAGGCGCCAAAGTCCACGAGGTTAAAGCCAACGTTAAAACACTTATGGTGTTTATCCTTTGACAAATTCCAAAGAAACTGCGGGAGATGCCGCAGTATACACTCTGAAATTGTTGCATTGAAATGCACATTAGCGGATGACTCCGTTAAAAGTTACTGTTGCGGCATCTCCCGCAGTTTCTTTGGAATTTGTCAAAGTGAAAACACCATAAGTGTTTAAAGTTGGCTTTAACCTCGTGGACTTTGGCGCCTCGCGCACGACTACGAATGCCTGTGACATTGTATGTACGGTATTTCGTCACAACATCTTGTTCCTTTAAAAGCCCCAAAAATTTCAGAGTTTAAGAGGATGCCTCGGTAGCTTAAGTGGCTAAAGCACTCGACCGGATATTGAGGGATCTGGGTTCGAATCCCAGTCAAGGCGAATGATTTTTACACTCTGAAATTGTTGAATTTAAAGCTAAACTGTTGTGACATGTGATGTGACTGAAACAAGCTCGTATTTTTCCATTTATCACAACAAATGCCCCAGCCGAAAGGTCGAAGAAGTTGGTCTGAATGCCAAATGCTTGGAAGTGTGAGCATGGAGAAATGAAGTGGCAATCTGATGCTGCAAAGTACTTGAGGCGATTGTGAGATTGAGCCCCTGATGTTGGTGATTGCATTAATTATTCTCTGTATGTTTCTTTCAGTGTGGACCAAATATCCACCAACTGAAATTCAAGTTCAAGCGGCAGTCATTGATGCCATTTTATCCAGATGAGTACACGGGTTGTCTCGGAGGATGTGACCCAAATTTCCTTCAGTGCCTCAACATAAATACGCCAAGAGCCACTTCAGGGCAAAGAAGTCTCACTCAGGGTACAAACTCAGGTGAGTACATATTTTTGTTGAAATACTCCAGTTGTGAAAGGTAAGCACAGGGTACATGATCTGTCCCAAAAGTAAGCTGAATGACTTTGCGTTGCTGAAGCAAGCCACTGGCAAGGTGCGCCAAGTTACAGGAAAGATAGTGGGGGATTTAGGGAAGTCAACGAGACCGGCCTCAGTTACCTGCAAGCATTTGCTTGTACGCATCGCTGCTATTTCGAACTCTTGTTTTAGTGACGCATCGAAGATGCTATTTTACAAGGATCAGTGTTATGCGATGAAATTTTGTGTTGTACTAAAAAAAACAGGCTCCAAGATCATTGCCATGCGGAGGAAAGCTTATGGCAATAATACCAGGAAGGGCAGAGAGGATGCCAAGGACAAAGATGGCTCTAGACGACCATCAACGTCAAATTCCAACCAAAATGAGAAGAAAGTCAGGGACATGTTGAACTCTGATTGATGCATGAGTGTTAAAATGCTGGCAGATGGGTGTGATATCCTTAAAAGTACTGTGCATGGCATGGTTACTGAAGATCTGCACGAAGATGGTCCCCATGGTGCTTTCCGATGAACAGAGGCTGCTTGTGCAACGATCTCGCGTGACCTCTTGGAGCAGTGTGAAAGTGATTCAAATCCAAGAAGTACCCCGACTTAGGACCACGGGACTTCTTCTTGTTCTGAATGATCAAGATGGAATTCAAGGGCCCCTATATCGGGACTTTGGAAGCCGTCAAAGAAGTGAAGGCGAGTTAGTGGAAGGATGTCCCCGTCGATACCTTCCAGGGTGCATTCTGCAACTGAGAAAAACACTGACACTGGTGTTCCAACGTGGAAGGCAGCTACTTTGAAGAATTTTAGTGTCTTTCACCTTTACCTTCAATGAGTTTTTTCCTGGGCTTATTCAACTTGCTTTTGGGACAGATCCTGTATTTTGAAAAGAGTTCTCAAGAAATCCACTCTTTGTTTTTGTCTTTTATTTAGCAGCTTCCATGAATCAAAATCAGAGCAGAGATAGTGGCTTTCGCAGTGCTTCAACGGGGCTGTCAAGCCAAAACTTGCCTGATGTGTATGCCAGCCATTCATCTTTGAGGAATGAACATGCTGCCACGACAAGGGCTCCTGTAATTCATAGTCCACCTGCCGCTGGGGATGCTCCCATCGTGTGCCAGTGCGGCCAGAATGCTTTGAAGCTCACGGTGCGGAAGGCTGGACCAAACACAGGCAAGTGCATGCCATTCTAGTCACATGGTAGAACTCAATCTCCCAAGTGCAGGTGCTGAAAATGTGAATACATATTTGTAGTCTTGGTGGCGCCACTTATATTGCCTTTGAGGTGCATATTATATTTCTTGCATTAGTTTGCCAGATATTAGTACTGTAATGGTATGACAAAGCCACTCAATTCTTCTGTAAAATATGTAATTGAGGAAACAGAAAAAATCTTAATTTTTCTAAATGTATTTCTTTAGATTGGCAAAGGAATTTTATTGAGACTGTAGGGAACATCTTTTGTTTCTCAAAAGGTTCCATCCTGCTGATGAGAGCAATTATTTGTGATTGATGAAAAACAAGGAGCCGGGAATGTTCTCCAAGGTTTGTCTTAATTAACCTGCAGGTGTAAAATGCCTCCTTGGAACGGACCCTCATTTTATGAGTGCTCTGGGATATTATTTCCAGTGTTTTGTTTGCCAAAGTCTTTGGCTGGGCAATGGCAAAGTCATTTGTAAACAAACACAAGCAGAATTTCACAAGATAATTAAATGCCCTATGCTTGTAAAAATTTTTATGTATTTGCAACAAATTCCATATGTATTTGCTTATGGAATTTGTTGTCTCCGTTTTTCGGGCTATCAAAAGTTCACAAAAATGGGATTCCAATCAGACCAGTAGTATCAAATATGTCAGCTCCCAATCACATGCTAACAAAAAGACTTAATGAAGACATAAAAGACAAAACTCATCAGGGAGGTTTCCAAATTCTCCATGGAATATGGTGTAGTGAATTCCTTGGACCTTGTCATCAAACTTATGAAAAAGGTCATCTGTAAAAAGTGCGTGCTTGTTTCCTTCGATGTATGCAACCTTTTCACCAACCCATGGAAGATGTGAGCCTCACTAAGGACATCCTCATCCAGAAATCCATCCCAGTGCCAGTTATTAGTGAACTCTGCTTATTACTGAAGATGTTTTTCCCAAAATTATTTTATTTTAATGTTCAGCGTAATATCCTGTTAGCTCAATAAGTTTTTCTTAGCATTTCTCAAACTTTTTTAATACTTTCATAATGTAGGATTTTGGGAGGTCCTCAAAATGGGCATCTGTATTGGTGATAACCTCCTTGTTTGACGTTCATCTATCCAATAATGTGGAAATTAGAATAGGAAAGCAAGAAGGGGAAATATTGAAATGAAATGAAATAATTGACTATGTAATTCCACACACTTTCATTCTCACACTCAAGTGTGTGGAATTACAAAGTCAATTATTTCATTTCATTTCAATATGTTGTGCAAATTCCATTAAGTTACGCCCTAGACTACAAATATATTTCGGAAGGGGAAACTCGACTATCACATGGACATGCAACTTGTAGCCTCCGCCCCCTATGGCAGGTAGGGAATGTGACACACCGCAGCAGGCAGGCAGCCAGCGCAGGTGTACACCACTCCCACAGAGAGAGACGAGGGATGGAAGGAGAAACTTATACAAAACACCTCATCTATGTATCTTTACTGGTGTGATATACTTTTGGTGAGAGGATGCTCAAAGGAAAACAATAGTTGTCCCAAATATCTATGTAAATATCTGTAAGCAGTAAGGATAGCAGAGACTGCCTGGCTAACCTGTCCAGTTGGTGGTGGCAGTTTCCATTGAATAAAAGCTTTTTGCTGTGGACTCATTGCCAAAACAGAACACTACTTATAAATGAACAGTGCTTTAATGAGAGTGATCTCAGACAGACTGAGGGCTTCACTGCTGGGTACGCTTGTAAATGGGTTCGATGTGACCAGCAATAGCATTTGATTTATCAGCTTCCCTTTCCTCTGTTGATGGGTAAGACAGCCAAAGAAAATTCAGTAGCCAGGTAGGAGAATGATGGAGTCTGGCAGGTGTACAAAAGGTGATTGCCTGGGGGCAATCATCGCCTTTGGTTCACCTGCCTCCATTCCCTTGCCTAGCAACTAAATTTTCTTTGGTTTTCTCAGCTATGAATCTATTAATTAAGATGCCAATTTAATTTCTTATAGTATTTATCTATTTATAATATAATTTCTAATGCATTTCATAGTCAAATTAATTGTTTTCAATTAAAAATTATCTCCTTGTTTCTTCACTCACTTGCAGGTCGCCAGTTTTATAAGTGTAGTCAGGGCCAAGGGGGTGGCTGTGACTTCTTCCTGTGGGCACCGGACGAGGGGGGGGATGACGATCCAGGGGGTGGCCCCTCTGCTGGGGGCAGTGGGAGGTGGGGAGGGGGATATCCAGGGGCAGGGGGACGGGGCCCGTCATGGGGGGGTGGCGGGGGTGGATCACAGCAGATGGGCGGCAGGGGCACCTCCCAAGGCGGTACGGAATGGGGGGCCGCACCCAGGAACAATGCAGGTAAGTGCTAACAGCTCTGGGAATCATTATTATTATTATTATTATAGCTAGTTTGAAGACCAGGAGTACATTTCTCAATTATAAATCAGTACAGTTTTTGCTATTAGCACATATGAAGTTGGCCAATGGGAATAAATGGTGCAGCAGTTATTACTTCCTGGTAGTTGGTACATTAACAAGTTGATATGGTATAAATAAATGAAAGGACTAACTTTGTAGTTCCACACGAAAACGATTTATTCACACGACCCGGGTTTCGAAGTAAAACTTCATCATCAGGTGATAAAACTTCATCATCTGATGATGAAGTTTTACTTCGAATCCCGGGTCGTGTGAATAAATCGTTTTCGTGTGGAACTACAAGGTTAGTCCTTTCATTTATTTATAATGAATCGGTTCCATAAAGTTATGCCAGAAACCATTAATTATAAGTTGATATGGCGTAAATGTATTATGTTCTTCGCATTCTGCTTTATTTCAGGAAGTGGGAGTTACGCTGTGATGAATCCTAGTGGCGCCTCAGATGAGACATGCATTTGTGGAGAACCAGCAAAGAGGTCAGTGGCATTGAGTGACCTTGGTATTCAGTGTCTGTCAATGGGGATGCCTTCCGTTAGTTCAACATGCTGTGTGTTATTATATATGCTATGATTTATATGAGTATGGTGATTATCAGTTACCAATTATTGGAATAAATTTTATTTTTGCCCATCTTTTAGATTTGCATTTTTGCCAATCACTTTTGACAGTCCATAGTTCAGTCTTAATACCACTGGTTCAACTTTTCTCATTTCTGGTATTTTTCCTCGGGAAACAAAAGAAGGCTTTAAAGCACAATTAGTGCTGTCGGCTGAGTCATGTGATTGTCAGGAAAAAAAGAAGAAGAGAAGTTTTGTGTTAAGTTTTAACTAGGTGAGCACAAGGGCATATTACTTTGAACCATTGAAAAAAATGTAGATTGAAGTTAAAGATCTTACGAAAAATGACTAGCCACTCATTTGCTCGTTGATTAATGTAAATATTTATTTAAATTGTCTCCCCACCCCCATGTCTGCACTATTTGCACAGAGTATTCAGTATCTCAATACCAAACACATCACTGTAACAGGTGGCTGTAATGATCTGTAGAAACCATTAACATGTGGCATGTGTGCTCATGAGAGGGTATATGGCAGGGTGATCACTACTTTGGGCAAATTAGGGAAAAATTCAGGAATTCAAATCAAATTCTTCAAAATATTGGCAAAAAGTCTGTAGAATGCTTTTGAATCATTGAGAGAATTAGGAATGATTTGATGGTATGAGGAGTGGCGTGAAGGAGCTTTTTTTAGTTTGGATAGGTATGCATATATTGTGAATACCATGACACCATCTTGTCAATGGTGAGTATTTAAAAGCCAAAACATGTATCAGTGTTTAGCCAATCGTAATTGAGGATTTGGTCAGCTGCCACACTTGGTCTACTGCCAATGTTGGAACCTCAGCTGTAGCATTCTACATGGCCACCCACGGGTCTTTCATACCAGCAGTGTGCAACAGGCATCATGACCTTCATGGGTTAAACAAAGAGTTTTGACATCTCTGCTAGCTAAGTTGCCTTGACGTCATGTCGCAACCGTTAGTTGAGCAGCCTCTAGCAAAATATGCTTGTTGTTTTTAGTGATTGAACTAAATGCCTATTTTTAAGAATTAGGGGTACAATATTAACCTCTAGAGCATAATATTTAATGTGCTTCACATTTTATATGGTGCCTTAAAATTTTATTGTTATATTAATGTACGTGTTGAATTCAATACCATCTGAAGCAGAGGACCTTGTTTTTTTGAGAGCTGGACAATCACACTCGTGAGTTATCTTCAGGCCACTTGCCCTTGTAATTAGCCATCCGCATTATCACTTGTTTTGACTTAATATTTATTTGAATTTCAAATGGTAATGTCCAGCATCCTGCCGGCTGATAAGTAAGGTACATTTTAACATAGGATGGTGACCGCTGCAAGAGGGTGGGGGTAATTTTTGCTCCTAATACCATTCCATTCTTAATCCTGCAAATTATTGTTCAATGTTTTGTGCCAGCACCGCATATGAGATAAACAAAATGCTGTGCATTTTATAAGTTCACAATTCATTTGGGAATTCTTTTTGGAAAGCACTTTCATACTTTTGAATCTAAAATTCAAATCAATCCCCTTCCATACTTTTAACAAGCACTTTCATACTTTTGAATCTAAAATTCAAATCAATCCCCTTTCATACTTTTAACAAGCACTTTCATACTTTTGAATCTAAAATTCAAATCAATCCCCTTTCATACTTTTAACAAGCACTTTCATACTTTTGAATCTAAAATTCAAATCAATCCCCTTTCATACTTTTAACAAGCACTTTCATACTTTTGAATCTAAAATTCAAATCAATCCCCTTTCATACTTTTAACAAGCACTTTCATACTTTTGAATCTAAAATTCAAATCAATCCCCTTTCATACTTTTAACAAGCACTTTCATACTTTTGAATCTAAAATTCAAATCAATCCCCTTTCATACTTTTAACAAGCACTTTCATACTTTTGAATCTAAAATTCAAATCAATCCCCTTTCATACTTTTAACAAACACTTTCATACTTTTGAATCTAAAATTCAAATCAATCCCCTTTCATACTTTTAACAAGCACTTTCATACTTTTGAATCTAAAATTCAAATCAATCCCCTTTCATACTTTTAACAAGCACTTTCATACTTTTGAATCTAAAATTCAAATCAATCCCCTTTCATACTTTTAACAAGCACTTTCATACTTTTGAATCTAAAATTCAAATCAATCCCCTTTCATACTTTTAACAAGCACTTTCATACTTTTGAATCTAAAATTCAAATCAATCCCCTTTCATACTTTTAACAAGCACTTTCATACTTTTGAATCTAAAATTCAAATCAATCCCCTTTCATACTTTTAACAAGCACTTTCATACTTTTGAATCTAAAATTCAAATCAATCCCCTTTCATACTTTTAACAAGCACTTTCATACTTTTGAATCTAAAATTCAAATCAATCCCCTTTCATACTTTTAACAAGCACTTTCATACTTTTGAATCTAAAATTCAAATCAATCCCCTTTCATACTTTTAACAAGCACTTTCATACTTTTGAATCTAAAATTCAAATCAATCCCCTTTCATACTTTTAACAAGCACTTTCATACTTTTGAATCTAAAATTCAAATCAATCCCCTTTCATACTTTTAACAAGCACTTTCATACTTTTGAATCTAAAATTCAAATCAATCCCCTTTCATACTTTTAACAAGCACTTTCATACTTTTGAATCTAAAATTCAAATCAATCCCCTTTCATACTTTTAACAAGCACTTTCATACTTTTGAATCTAAAATTCAAATCAATCCCCTTTCATACTTTTAACAAACACTTTCATACTTTTGAATCTAAAATTCAAATCAATCCCCTTTCATACTTTTAACAAGCACTTTCATACTTTTGAATCTAAAATTCAAATCAATCCCCTTTCATACTTTTAACAAGCACTTTCATACTTTTGAATCTAAAATTCAAATCAATCCCCTTTCATACTTTTAACAAGCACTTTCATACTTTTGAATCTAAAATTCAAATCAATCCCCTTTCATACTTTTAACAAGCACTTTCATACTTTTGAATCTAAAATTCAAATCAATCCCCTTTCATACTTTTAACAAGCACTTTCATACTTTTGAATCTAAAATTCAAATCAATCCCCTTTCATACTTTTAACAAGCACTTTCATACTTTTGAATCTAAAATTCAAATCAATCCCCTTTCATACTTTTAACAAGCACTTTCATACTTTTGAATCTAAAATTCAAATCAATCCCCTTTCATACTTTTAACAAGCACTTTCATACTTTTGAATCTAAAATTCAAATCAATCCCCTTTCATACTTTTAACAAGCACTTTCATACTTTTGAATCTAAAATTCAAATCAATCCCCTTTCATACTTTTAACGAGCACTTTCATACTTTTGAATCTAAAATTCAAATCAATCCCCTTTCATACTTTTAACGAGCACTTTCATACTTTTGAATCTAAAATTCAAATCAATCCCCTTTCATACTTTTAACGAGCACTTTCATACTTTTGAATCTAAAATTCAAATCAATCCCCTTTCATACTTTTAACGAGCACTTTCATACTTTTGAATCTAAAATTCAAATCAATCCCCTTTCATACTTTTAACGAGCACTTTCATACTTTTGAATCTAAAATTCAAATCAATCCCCTTTCATACTTTTAACGAGCACTTTCATACTTTTGAATCTAAAATTCAAATCAATCCCCTTTCATACTTTTAACGAGCACTTTCATACTTTTGAATCTAAAATTCAAATCAATCCCCTTTCATACTTTTAACGAGCACTTTCATACTTTTGAATCTAAAATTCAAATCAATCCCCTTTCATACTTTTAACGAGCACTTTCATACTTTTGAATCTAAAATTCAAATCAATCCCCTTTCATACTTTTAACGAGCACTTTCATACTTTTGAATCTAAAATTCAAATCAATCCCCTTTCATACTTTTAACGAGCACTTTCATACTTTTGAATCTAAAATTCAAATCAATCCCCTTTCATACTTTTAACGAGCACTTTCATACTTTTGAATCTAAAATTCAAATCAATCCCCTTTCATACTTTTAACGAGCACTTTCATACTTTTGAATCTAAAATTCAAATCAATCCCCTTTCATACTTTTAACGAGCACTTTCATACTTTTGAATCTAAAATTCAAATCAATCCACTTTCATACTTTTAACAAGCACTTTCATACTTTTGAATCTAAAATTCAAATATCAAATAGTGATATAATCAACATTTGCAATCAAGGCAACCATTTTATATGCCATATACAGGGGAAAATACTTAAAAATAAGTATTTTCCCTGCAAATCAGCTTGTGCATAGAGGTCGAAGTTATACCCATATACCTTCAGATCACAAGACCTAGGCTGATTTTAGAATACATTTTGGAATAAAAAAGGTGAAAATAATTGACCTGGAAATATGGTAGAGCACAAATTTATAAAAACTAAACCTTTGTAAGGTAAGGAACCTTAGGAAATGGGCGTACAATTATTTAATAATTTAACCTCAATCGTAGAAACAAATTGAAAGTGTTGGTATTTTAAAGTTAAACTTTGGGAATACCTGCAAAAAGAGATGTTCTATTCTGTGAAATAATATTTAAATACTCCGTAGAATGACCTGTAGTAAAGTTTGACATATTTGTGTGTAGTTCACTGTGCTTTTTTACATAGAGTTACATTATTTGTTTTAACTTTTTACATATTTACGTGTAGTTTTTGATTTATCATACATTGATGTGCCATGTATCATGTGCAATTGACGATCTCTTGTTGTATTATATCCTGATCGCATGGTGAGAATTAAACTTAATAATAATCCTTCAAACCAATCTTCATTGGTTTGTATTTTGGCCAGATTAAATGTTCTTAGTCATGAAATCTCTTATTCAGGCTCACAGTCAATAAAGAAGGCCCCAACAAGGGGTTGCAGTTCTTTGCCTGCCCCCGACCCCGGGGGGAGCAGTGCAACTTCTTCAAGTGGAGTGATGAGAGAGAGGGTGGGGGGGGAGAGTCGAGGGGTGCGGGCTGGCAGCAATCAACGCAGGCAGGCAACAGGAGGGATGGGAGCGCCTGGCCGTACTCCAATCAAGGTATATATATCCCACAGGAGAATTGCATTTGGGAGACCTGGAAATTTATAAAAATAACATTGTTTTGATATCTCCTTGGCAGCTAAAACGCTAAATCTAAAAGTATTGCATGATGAAGTGGTGTCTGATATGTGTAAAATGTAATACCACTGTTAGCTTACACAAATATGATTTACTCTGATATCTTTCACTTGCCTCACTTCAATTCTGCAGCATTTGTTATTCTCCAACTTCAATCCTCCAACATTTGTAATACAAGGTCTGTTCAGGAAAGACAGACGGTAACCTTTTCATTATGTGCAATGTATACCTGGTACGAGTTTCATTGATTTGACTCGAGTAATCTCTGTATAGCTAATTAAATACCGTGATTCTCCACAAATATTTGTGGCAGGGGATGCAAGCACCAGGTATGATGGATAAGGAATGTTATTGGAGTGGAAGGGAAAAAATATTCAGTAAAAAACCTCAAATAATGATCAAATTTATATACATGCTGGAGGGAGACTAAATTCAAAATAGGGCTTAATTTCTCCTGGTAAAATAGTTCTTTGTTACACAAAAAACAAGGGAATAACAATGAAGCACAACCATTTATAAAACAGACCTCCACCATACCGAAGCAGGTCGTACAGAACTGGAAAGTAAGAAGAGAAAATTCTATTAATTCATGAACAAGCAACTCATGGTCTCCACCCCTAAAGTAGAAAATGTGCCACACTGTTGTTGGCATTGGACGGCCTGAGGCATCCCCCCATGGAGAGAGATGAGCGGTGGAAGGGGGAGCTTGGAAACAACAAAAAAGAGCAGGCAATATTACAATGGCAGTACATTCATTAAATGGCAAAGTCTCATGTGGTCATGCGGGAAGGGATTTGCCATCAAAGCACATGAGACAAGCAAAAGGGCATGAATTGGAGTAAACCTAATTGCTGTTTGTGGTAAGTGGGGTTTTTGCTATCTGTAACCCTATAGTTGCTATCCCATATTGTCCTTGGGAAGAAAGAGTCCTCGTGTTAGTTCTGGTATCTATTTCTTGAACTTTGTATTGATGATCCAAGCAACTAATGTATGTTGGAATGCAAATAATTGACGAGACCTCAGTGCTGAAGCAAGGGGCTCTGAAAATATCAAATATGTTCAACCTAGCAATAAATCATCTTTGTTCTAATGATTCCCAACCCAACTGCAGCAGCATTTCTGTGGCCCATTTTGTTTTGTCAAGTAATAGATCAGTGGCAACCATTACAAGTTAAGCTGTGTCCAAACTCTTCAGTTAGGAGTCTTAAGTCACTCAAATTTAGGGAGGATGCCATCTTGAAAGGTGTCCAAACTCATTAGGCAGCAAGAGGGTCCTAATTAAGGCACCTAGTTTTTGGCCCCTGGATTTAGGATACAAGAAGTGTAGTTTGCCATTAAATATGCCATAAAGCCATATTGTGAATCCATAATTCCAAATTCATGAATATTGGCAACCAGTTATGGCGGGAATGTATAATATATGTAGGTCACAATAACATTGGTTATTTCTTTTAGAGGGTACATTTATTATTACTCGGGGAGCGCCGAAACAGAGTGCTTCACTAAGGTGAAGTGGGAAAAGGTGGAGCTTTGCTCAGTCTAGAGAAATTTGGCGTCCTCTGCAAGGATGTAGTTTTGATTCTTGTTTTCCATATTTTAAGATTTTGTATATTTCCGCAGACTTTATTTAAGATACAACTCGTTTCACCAACTTGTGACATCATCAGGTCAAATTTCATGTATGGGTAGCGCATGAATATTTACACTTAGCACAGAGAAGAGGGAGGGATTGGATGGTGAGGAAGAGTAGGATGTTAAAGGTGGGAGGGTCTGGGTTATTTGGGCAAGGGAAGGGGAGGAGGCAGTGGTACCGTGGCTATGATGTGGCTTAGAAGCAGATAGTTTGTAGTGGATAGCAGATAGATTGCAAGTCTTAGCAGCAGATAGTCATTTTAGCATTTGAGCAATGATATATTGAGGTTAGCTTCCAACTAGGATAGTTAATCTTAATGCTCACAATATTATTTGAAAGAGTCAATTCTGTGGCAAATTTCAAAGAAACATATTGGAGTGGGAATAAATTGAAATCGCCACAGGCCCAAAAATAACGTTTTCAGGGGAGCCTGATGCAAATAATTTACGGCTCCTTCTGAAGGGCTTGGCTCGTGCCATCAACTTTTTTTCCTCTTGATAGCCACATTATAACTAATACCCACATTTCCATATTTCTTAAATAAAATAGTTAGCCACTGATCTACTAAAAAATGTATTTTCTGCAATCTAGACTTTATTGATTACAAAGTTGATTTTGCCTCCATTTCTTTTCCACAAGATGTTACCCGTGTAATCAGATGTATTCATTTCAATTGTATGGCTCATGTATGAATCTCTTTCAGGGGGACGGAAAGCCAATCCAGGACATCACATGGGTGGCCAAGATGGCCCCAAGCAGAAGAGAAAGTGTGGTATTTGCCGGAAGGAAGGTTAGTGGGGCAGGAGACATGGATGGCATTGATGTGACTCTTAAGGGGATGTTTGTGAATGTGGCACACAAACCATCTAAAGAGTTAATGATAGAACATGGTGGTATAATTCGCACATTTCCAGAAGTGATTGATTCCTGCTTGAAGTGTCCAAGGCATTTTATCATAAATAGTTGTGTACCGGGTGTGTTCAAGAAAATACCATTTAGTTGGAATAGCAACCATTTCATTTGGTAAATCTTATTCATGTTTGTCCAATTCAAAGTGCTCTCCATGGCAGGACACACATTTCTTCCAGCTTTTGACCACCCTCCAGAACACTTCATTTGGAATGTCCTGTTATTCCAATGAACAGTTTCTTTCGATGTCATTGTTTGAGTCCTTTCAAAGCATCCTATCAAAGTCAATTTCAATTTTAGGGAGAGGAATAATTTCAGAGGCAGTTTCAATAATCATCTTGAAACATAATTTACTCAGGCATGTACATTATTACAAATTGTGTGAAAATTAGCCTTTTCAGACCATAATAAGGTATTTATGCCAGAGTCACATGTGCAGTCAACGGATTGCACCACCATTTAAAAAAGCATGGATGATTCTGGCAAGCAGTGCATAATACAGGGTTCGTCCGGAAAATAAGTGTACTGATTTTTTCCCGCCGCTCCAGGCGCGCCCAGCACCGCTCTGACGGGCTGCGATTGGAGGGGGGTATGTTGGCAAGCGACGCTGAAAAAGGCAGTCGGCTCTGTGCTGTGGTGTAGTGAGGAGCTCTGTTAACGCGAACCTCCACGCTCGACCCACGTCACGGAACGCGATGCCGAAGTTTTTGGAGCAGCGTTATTCCATCAAATTTGCGGTAAAGCTTGGGAAATCGTCTACCGAAACTGTCGGTATGATTAACCAGGCTTACGGGGAGTCAGCCATGTCCAGAAACATGATCTTTCGGTGGCACAAGATGTTCGTGGAGGGCAGAGAAGAGGTCGACGACGAACCACGGCCTGGACGCCCATCAACGACACTCACCGACGAAAATGTGCGAAAAGTTCGCGATGTACTGCACTCTGATCGTCGTCTTAGTGTTCGGATGATAGCAGAGCAATGTAATGTGCCAAAAACAATAGTGCACGAGATTATTAGGCACCAATTACAGATGCGAAAAATTTGTGCAAAGTTGGTGCCGAAAGTGCTCAGTGATGATCAAAGACTCAATCGTTTGGAAACCGCGACACAACTTGCGGATCACTGCAAAAATGATCCACATTTTTTAGAGAACGTTGTTTCGGGTGACGAGACGTGGATCTTTGAGTACGACCCGGAGTCGAAGAGACAAAGTGCGGAGTGGCACACCCCATCATCACCCCGTCAAAAGAAAGCTCGCATGAGCAAATCTCGGATCAAGGCGATGCTCATTGTCTTTTTTGACAAAAGGGGAGTCGTCCACTACGAATTTGTACCTGAACGACAAACTGTAAATGCTGCATTTTACGTCCCGCCCTACAGCCCGGACTTGGCACCACCGGACTTCTTTCTGTTCCCGAAGATAAAGAGGAGTTTGAAAGGAACGCGATACGGGACTTTGGACGCCGTCAAAGAGGCCGTGACGACGTGTCTTCGAGAGGTTCCCGATGATGCCTTCGCGGGAGCGTTCCAGGAATGGGAACGCCGCTGGAACAAGTGTATCGACTCACAAGGGTCCTATTTTGAGGAATATTAGCTTAAGATATGTAAAAGTGTAATAAATTTTTTTTCCTGAGCTCAGTACACTTATTTTCCGGACGAACCCTGTATATTGGAGGATTAATAGTAATGATAGCTCTCACAGTGAGTATACACAGGGGAAACTACTTAAAAGTCTTAATGTTCAATATTGTTAATTAAGTTTGCTCTGTCATCTCTACTCACATTGAAAAATAATTTGCTCTTTGACCCATAAGATGTGTTCTAAAGATATATTTAAAAACACTTGTATTTGTTATTAAGTACTTATTGAGAACCTTTTCAATTTTCTTACTCCCACAAGGTGTCCTTTTAAATGATTTGTGTAAATTTACATTTGTTTTGTAAATAATAGCAATTTTTAATAAAAATGGGAATTGAAATGTTGAAGCCAACTGCTATGGTTGATGGGTTTCTCAATTCAGTTTTCTCAAGCAATGTAAACAATACTTTCCCGGTGTTAGAATTATTCAAAGATAATTTTCTCTGGCATCCCTTAATAATATGGACTCAATACAAGCCACCCGAGGTAAATTAAAGTTAATCAATTGACAAAGCTCTTTCTTGAAACTAATTCCATTGGAATTTGATAATGCTGCTGCTTTTATTTCAAACCTACAATTTACGTTCCAGGTCATACAAGAGCCAACTGCCCATACAGCAGCTAATGGAGAATGTTGGATTGGCATGCTTTGTCCAGGCATGTGAGACTTAACGGCATTGTTTCAATGCATTTTCATCAACATATGTATTGTGTTCATACCTCAGAGTGCACTGTCATTGGCTCTGAATTTTTGTAAATATTAATATATTTATGTTGTGTTTTTAATGCCCATATTTGGGTGTTATCTTCAACAATAGTGTCACATATTTATGTTGTTTAAAACCAGGGAAATGATTGTATACACCATCGTACACTAAGAAATGGCCTGCACCAATGTTTTTCTTGTTTATACTATCTCTTTTATAACATTTTTAAATTGCATGTATTAATATACTGTATTTCTCAGTTCAAAGCATCTCTCCAAAGTTTTGCTCTTTACCATATTTATGTTTGGCACTGAAAGTACATGTTGTAATGGATTTTTAATTCTCATTCAATTTTAAGGACTACTTTGTGCTATATGGCTATGAATTTTAGTTTCTGAGAAATATTTCTGTGATCACTATTTTTCTAATGCGCACATTACCTGTGTGTGTGCTGTTTGAAGTGCTTCTGGAGTTAGTTAAACTATTAATATTTGAAGGTCCTACGAATCTCATTTGTGCCATTGTTTAACCATTTCCATGTCTTGTTGGTTGCCAGAGTTACAATTTATGATTCTCTCAAGATGTAATGACATTACATCTCTCTGATTAAAGTTCTTTTGATGGAATGAAATATTTTCAACCAGTTGTATGACCATTTGATTATATAACCAGTTACCTATTTGTTTAAGATTATAAAAGCATTTTGTAAATTTAAGTGACACTAAAGAGCTAATTTATAAAGGCCATATTAAAAATTAAAGAGTAAATGGAACTGTGATAAACTTACTTTATTTGCTAATTTGATGTACCTGGCAAAGCTATGTCTTCATATCTATATTGTTAGTAATATACTTGTGTAATAGTCTGAACTTAGTATTTTATTATGTCAAAGAATGAAGGTCGCAAATCTTTCAGCCAAATAATAATAATAATTATCATTACATAGTATTATTTCATTTTCCCCTTTTAAATTCATAAAAATTGTGTTTAAATTTTGTAGCCAATACGTAAATATTTTTGCAAATAACAATATTTGTACAAAAGGCATCCAAGATACCTTCAGACACATATTGAATGCGTTTATATTATTTTTTAATTATATAATTACATATAGGTACATCTGTAAACACAAAGCTCGGGTGAAAATGGGCAACCAGCCGACAACCTATAATGTAACAATTGAGAGAGTAGTCTCTCAATTGCTACATTAACGTTTCCATTAAGGTGGACTGTTCCCGCAAACTTCCCCTCTAATAATTGTAACCCCGCCAAATATCAAAGTAAGATCCACGTTGGCATTAGTCTACATGCGTAAAGAGCACTAAGGGGCTATTATGACCCGGTCACTGCCGGTGGAGTTCACCTGTCGGCAGTATGATTTTGTTCGAAATGAGTCTCACCCCCCTGAGCGATTATGTCTGGCGATTCTGCCGGGCGGTATCACCCCACCGGAAGTGAACATCTCCGTCCTAAATATTTTTTTATACCGTGCCAACAGGGCGGAGGGACATTCCAGGCTGGTACCCTGCCTGTTTTCCCTCCGCCTGAGTATATTTTCTATTTGACAGCTGTTTGTTAACAGTAGTGACCTTCACCTGACGTAGTTAAGTCATTAAAAATTGAGCGTAGGAGTGCAATTTGCAGTATTATTTTGCAATAAAAATAAACAAAGCCTGAGTTGAAACAGGTGACGTGTAATTAGAGCTTTTGGTTCTTCAAAAAAGTATCCCGTAAGAACTATGCTGAACTTCTCTATGTTATCAATGCAATGTAATTTTAATAATTTAGTTTAGCAATACCTATGTTATATGCAGCATATATTTAGTTGATTTCAGCCCTAATATCTTTAATTTGTATTGGTAACTAGTTCGCTTTCATTCACATTTGTCGTTTGACTAAAGTCGGAGAAGTATCCTTATAAGAAAACATTCATGTTAAGAATAAATCAACGAAGGACATACTTATGATTGCGGGATGTAAGTAACCGCTCCAAAATAAATAATGATGAATTTGTGAAACATCGTGTTCATGTTTTGTTCGGTAATTATTCGTGTGTACCCAATCGTGAGCTGCTGAACGTTTTCTTTTAATATAGTGACATTCTTTGTCGATTGACTAGAGCTATTCTAGTTCTGCCCTTTTATGTTTATGCTATTATAAATAGATATAATCCCCTTTTCCGTATGAAATGAAGTAATGAAAATGTGTGAGCTACTTCCCTGTTCGGTTATGTGATTTCTTAGATAATTATTATTTGGTTCACTGTTGTGTAGTACATAATTTATTGCTTAAAGATTCTTTGTAATTAAATTCTTACACATCACTCATGTTACAAGGCATTAAAGAAATTAGATTTTAATGCGTAATTGCATTAAAAGTTATGAGCAACATAACATAAGCTTAAAAAATAATTTATTTCAAATTGAAAATAGAGAACCTCACAATGAAGTGTTATTATTTATTGAATGCATTTTTAAACGACAAACAATTGTACATTGCTTTCATTGCATACCCTAATATATATGTCCTTTTTCAAGCATGTTCATAGTGCTGAAATGTACCTATATTTTGTACTTTTATTTGTGTTGGATGACTCCCGTACTTACATGATATGTATGATCAATGGACAAATATGTTATTATTAGTTTTAAAAGTTAGCCTAGGTTCCTGGCATGGATTTATGCCTAACAACTCGCTGTTAGCCGTAACTTTAGGGCGAACCAAAGCAGATTTAGAGCTCAATGCTATTTTGTTAAATTTATCAAACAACAATTTAATTCAGTATTCGTTCCACAGAAATAGGAAATGAACACGTTATGGAGCTATACTTCATGAAATAATACAAAATAAATTTGTTCATTTGAGGCTTGTCTTATAATCTTATGTAGTGGTAAAGTTGCATATTAGCTCGTGATATGGGATGTCAATGCAAACTTAGTAACCATTTCGGGTCCAAATGCGGTAACTTGTGCCAGTGTTGGTCGCGTTAATTATGGCTGATGAAGTTGGAAAAGCTAACGACGAAGAAGGCCAATTATTTACAATAAGCAGCCAAAGGAGCTCATAGTGGAATACTCTATGAAGGCTGTATAAAAAGAATAGATCGAGAATGGTGATAAACCTGAGGTACAACATGTTGCCATCTCTTGTACTTAAGTTCAGAGAATTAGTAACAGACTTCCATTACCATCCGATTTTTGAACGCAGTGAAAGTATTGGTACATTCTTAATCCATTATCATCAAATACTTACGTACATTTCATCATTCAATCATAGTTATTTTGATTAGTTGTAATTCACGAGGACTAGATGAAGGAATATTCTAGAAGCTGTGATACAGGGCAAATTGCCCAAATGCAAGGTTGCGTCCAATTAATAATATTATGGTGATTTAACGGTTTTTTCTTAGTTGTATATTCATACTGTAACATGGGAAGCTACCAAAACCACCTTAATTATTTATCATTGTTTTCCTGATGGATACAATTATGAAATGTTGTCCTGGTAACTAATGGAGTCTTTGTGCCAACTGCCATGCCCCATCAGGGGAAGAGGCAAGGATTCCAGGTCCATCATCACACAAAATCTTTGCAAAGTGGAGTATATAGAAGTGAAGAAAACACAAGAATACTGAACCTGTTGGAATAGACACTTGGAATGTTAAGATGGTGTTGAGAACAGAGAAATCAGAAAATTTAAAGCAGGAGATTTTCAAAGCAACAATTTCAGAATGTAAAAATCATTTGCCTTGACCATGGTTCCCAGTCAAGGCAAATTAATTTTACATTCTGAAATTTTTGCATTGAAATGCATATTAGCAGATGACTGATGATAAAAGTTACTGTTATTGCATCTCCCGCAGTTTCTTGGAATCAGGAGGTTAGGGAGAGAAAATGTAGATATTTTAGGGTTGTGCAAGGTGAGTTTGAAGCATAGCAGGGATTACTGGGGTGATAGTATCAAGTAATATGGAGCGGAGGGATAGAGAACTTTCAATTATTATTAGAAGTAAAGGATGAAACATTGAAGTTAGTTATTGTTCATGTCTGCATCCATTTAGCAATCATAGGAAGGAAGAAGGCTTCATGGTATGCAATCAATTAAAGGAAATTCATACAGGTCTGGAGGGAAACGTTTGATAGGGATGGGATGGCAGTGAGGTGGAGGATTATGGTATGGAACCGAGGAATGACAATGGGAAGAATACTTGTAGAGTTCTACAGGGTATAAGATTTAATCATAATGAACACTTGGTGTTAACACCTATAAGGTGTAGGTATAAGTGGAGAATACCCAGAAATTCTGACAATGTCAGTTTGGCTAAGCTATTGATGGTTAGGCATAGTTTTAGGACTAGCATGATTGATTCACAATTTCCTGAATGTGGATTCAGATCATAATTTAGCATAAATGAAGTGTGACATCAGATTCAAGAGGGTAAAACAGAAGATGAATGAGGAAATGGAATGTAGAAGCTTTGGTCAGGATGATAAGTATCAGCTGTCTGTAGTGAAAATTATAAGGGGCTATTGTAAACCTTTAATGATTCCTGAAAAACATGAGAGAGGAACTCATTTTTCTAAGTTTTTTATAAAACTTCTCTAAATAGTTATAAAGGCCATCATTGTAGAACTCAGCAAATTGTGTCAAACCCATTGTTCCAGCTCCTAAATGACATAATTTGTGTTGTCAAACCTGTGACACCCCAATGATTTCTGAATTCTGGGAATAAGAAAAAGTCATCTGGGGTGAGATCAGGAGATTAGGCTGGAAGAGACAAAATTTCAAAAGTGTATCATTTTGATTAACGGTCGCACAGTGGTTGTTTCTGAAGACATTTTTGTATAGAGATGAATATATGAACATCATTAATTATTTTTTAAATGTTATGCCTTCAAAAACCCTGGAAATTAATTCTCTATTTGTCTCTAACTCTGCAGAGTATCATTAGGTATTTAATTGCACCCATTCTAAAGATTGGATATGGATAATATCGACCTATATTTTTTGCAGTTGATATATTTTTAATCTTGCGCTGTCTTTAACATTATTCAGGCAGTGCACAATGTACTGGCACTACTTGAGGGTTTCTTATATGACCTCTTTTGATTTCTTTTCAAAATTGGTTTTTCCAAGGAAATAAATGAAATGCTACTAAGCTGATAACCTCTTGGATGGTAGTTGAATATTCAGTAATAATATTTGTTTTTTTTTTAACTTTTTGTGATCCCATCATCTTAACTTACTTTCATGGTGCTTTAATTAGTCATAGTCCTTTGTTTAGTAAATTGTTTACTTTCTATTTATTCATAATCCTGCAAGCCGCCACTAGGGTGAGTGGCAAGGGGTGAATACACACCAGACTAATTTTTACCCAAACATGACCCTACCATGCCAGACAATGTTATAACGATCTCCTATTGTAGTAGTTTTAAGTATCTGCAGGAAGCAACCGACAACTAAGGTCATTGACACCATTAGGGATGGACCGGAAAGGATGAAGGGCTGGAGAGAAACCTGGCGTTGGCATTAGCCTACTCTTAACAAAAGGTCCCCAATCATTCATGAACATACTGACATCTTAAATATATATGTTCTACACTTAATCTCTAATTTTATTAGCATGAACTCTCCTGCCATAGTGAGATGGGAATAATAATACATTTTCAGCATCACTGCTAAAGAGATGCCCTTCCAATTTATGCAAGAGATTCAATCTGTAATTTAGGCTTTGCTCCTTGAGTAATTCTCATCCAACTCATCTAATTAATGGATACGCCACCATGTTTATCAAGACAACGTGTTATGAATTTAGCTCTGCTACACTACAAACAATCCAATTCAGCAATAAATCCAACTTCATGAGGATCCCACATACGAGGGTGGTCTGAGAAGTTTCCAACCCCAAAAATTTCAGAAAAAATGTCTTGTATCTTTGTTTGGTCAGAAATTTTTCAGGCCACCCATGTACTTGCAGCATATTCTAAATTAGGCCTAACCAGCCAAATATAACATTTTTCTTTCACCTTTTCATCACATTTACCAAGTACCCTTCTAATAAAAACTCATTTTTTGCTAACTTGTCTGCATAGTCTCCATATGTGTTTCACTCAGGAGAAATCGTGAGAGAGGGTAACTTACAGGTATTTAATTGAGTGCACCCATTTCATTCCGGGGTTCCCGATGCAGCAGGCATACTGGATGGAATTGCTCTTTTTCAAAACTTTATGACTACACAATTTTTAAAATTTAATTCTAATTGCCAAGTTTTGCACCAGCATTGTATAGCATTAAGGTCATCTCATAAAGCTGCCTTGTCCTAAGGATCATGGTAAACCACTGCATCGTTGAAAAATAAACGTATCTTACTAGAGACTACAGAGTCAATGTCTTTAATGTCAAGTAGGAATAAAAGAGGTTGGATAACACTTCCCTGGGTTACCTGAAGTTACTCAGTGTATTTGAGCCAACTTCATCTATGCACCCGATATCTGTAGTCAACTCTGTACCCAACCATTCAAAAAGTCTTTAATCCAACCCAAGATATTTTTATCTGAGCCATATGCTTCTCACTTTGTGAGTTGCTTACTGTGAGGTACTTTTCACAAGAAGAGAATCCTATAGCCAATAAAAATAATTAAGAACTCCAATACCGGTATTTTGGTCACCCGGTGACTATCTACGGGGAGAATCAAATGGGGCCTTGAATTTGGAAGAGTATGCACTGGGCACTGTCCAAAGTCAAGTGAGGAGTTGAATTGAACTCATATGAATTTCTCCGTTTAATAAATGTATAATGGCCAATGCAGATGTTATTTCCAGCGAACATCAGCTAAGTCAATTCCTAATGATGAGGCCTCATTTTTGTAATATAATATCATAAATAATTGAAAATATTAATTTTTATAAGGCGTTATTGAAAATAGAAATTAAAAAAGACAAAGCAGATACATACAAAATAGAAATTTAAATTAGACCCTCATCTGTGACTTTAGCACCATCTATGAACCAAGGGGGGTACTACGTCGTAGTTGAATCGTAGAGAAACTGGCCCTTCCACCGCGTTGGCGAAAGAAAACCCAGTTAAAGGTCTCAACACGGGAGTGGGCGCTAGTATTCTTACCCATTACTCTAGTATTCATGTACATGTCGTAGTCCTTACTCTTCTACGTTCAGTTTATTGACTATGGCTTGTGTTCAACAAATATATCTCGATCTTGCTGAAGGTGTGAAAATACCTGCGCTAGGTTTAGGAACTTGGCAGGTTTGTTTTTTTTTTGTTTGGCAAGGGACAAATTGTCTGTACGGGTCGAAATTTATGTTTACAACTCTTTCCTAGCGCCTCTATAAGCCGTATGAAGTATATTACCCATTACGCGGCAATGAAAGTTAAACCCACAGTTTAGACGTTCGTGGACTTATACATTCGTTTTTGACAAGTAGAAATGCAAGATGGGAAAATAGAAAAAAATAGTTATTTTCCATAAGTATACCGAATTTTTTCTACACTTGAAAAACAAATGCATTTTCAACATCAAAGAATATAACGATTTGAAGAATGTTTTTGTGATCTTAATTTTGATGATCCAACAAAATTGTGTGTTTACCTGTACCTTAATTTATAAACATTGTTTTCGATATTTGAACACAAATTTATTTTCATCTGGTGTAAATATTGTGTGTACTATGCACTAATGTATCCATGCAGAAACATACCTTTCACTCTTCATATTAATTTTCCACCGAGTCAACACAACGAGAAATATTTCTCGTGGAATCTTTATATGAATAAATAGTTTATTTAATTAACTTCCCCTCGAAAAATTGAAATACCCGCTCGCAGATAACGGCGAGGAATTTTTACACATAAAACTATTCCTGTAATACTAGCAGCGATATATATATATATATATATATATATATATATATATATATATATATATATATATCCCAAGTTAGGGGCACGATATTGGTGGACAAAAGTTTCATGCAATATCTAATTGTTTTCTTCCTTGCCCCGTCTAATTTGAAAACTCTTTTGGCAAAAATCAATTAATAAAAATTTTAATCCATTTTTCTGCATCGTATTCTATTTTGTAACTTTCAACGTTCAATAGTGAGCAAATGTGCAGTCTATTACTTGAAACTAACCTTATTGTTGCGAGAATAGTTGCAACACCATGGTTGTAAAATCAATTGTTACAGTAATTTGACATGTTTTTTTACTAAGGCATTAGATGAAGATGGAGAAAAGGCAATAGATAGTGCATTGGAAGCTGGCTATAGACATATTGACACCGCATATGTCTACCAAAATGAGAAAGCAGTTGGAAGAGCCCTAAGAAAGTGGCTTGACTCGGGAAGAATTAAACGGGAGGATTTGTTTGTGGTCACCAAGGTAAATAATAAACTGAAAAATGACAACGATATCCACTTTATACAGAATGATGCTTTTGTTTTGAAACAAAATTATGAACGATGACTTTTTTACAAATGTCACATGACAGCTAATGGAACATCCAAATGATATAATATAAACATGTATTACAATATAATGTGATTGAATTTTATATGATAATGATTTGAGCTGGATTTTAGTTGAGCATATGTGATGTGACCTTACCTATCTATAGTTGCCCAAAAATGGAAACCGCCCCTCCGGAGTGAAAAAATACATGGAGGCTTCCTTGGACAATCTCGGACTTTCGTATGTGGACCTGTACTTAATACATTCACCATTTGGGTTCTATGATATAGAAAAAGATGATCCAAATGCTGAGGAAGTCGTGGATGTAACAACAGATCATGTAGCCATCTGGAAAGTAAGTTCAGAGGTGAAAAATACTGGTACTCGTAGCATTTATGAGAGAGGAATGTGACGGGAAAACTTTTGTCAGATCATTGTTAATTCCTATTCCAAAAACAGGAAAATTTGAGGAAAACAGAAAAATAAGGTTGACTTTGCGAGCAGCTAAAGTGGCTTTGAGGATCTTCAACAAAAGGATGGAGATAAGGGTAAATGGGAGGCTTAGGGGATGATCAGTTTGGGTTCAGGAAGGGGAGAGGCACGCGTGATGCCATTGCTATGATGAGGTCACTAATAGAGAGGAATATGAAATACAATCAAAATGTGTTTGCCTGTTGTTTGGTGAAAAAGGGGGGTGATATAGATTGAAAACTGTCAAAACTAAATTTGTATAAACTGTATTTGGACAATTTATTTTTGTCGTATTCTAACATATCCTGGATGCAATTAAAATGATTATATTTCAGTCATAGGAGGATATTATGTAATCATTTGGATGAATTATCAATTAAAAATTAGCAATAAAGTTCTGGAGATTTTGCCACAAGCAATCTCATTAACGAAGATTTTGGTATTTCTTTATTTTTTAATGATAACTCATTTGGATTGTGCTTGCAATGGTCACATCTACATATCTGTCGGTTAAGTCAAAAATGGAGAAACCATATCATGATTGATAATAATGCATTATAATACTAAATTTACCGTTCCAAGGAACAATTAAGCACCTCAAGGACTTAAAATATGTAGTCATTCTAAGCATGACAATTGATTCGATTTTACACTTGCACACAGATAAGTTCTTAGGAACTTCCACTAATACATGATATCAGCTGTGCTATTTAGGGTTTTGAATTAATCTCACAAGCAAGTGCCTATCAAGTATGAGGCCATGAAATCAGAAAATATCAGATTCCATTCCCTTTTTTTGCTTAAGAACTAGTTTGCTAGGTAAATGAACCCTTGTTTTGAATTAGGTCATCCTCCAGGATGCATAAAACAGAAATCTTAGGTGTGATGTATAGAATTGTTAAAAGAACTAAGCGTGGGAAGATTTATGGAAAGAGATAGAAAAGCCTAACTTTAAGGGAAAAAACGACCACAGTTTCAAAATAAAAATAAGGATGCAAAAAACAAATAAGAAAAAATACTCTTTTTTAAAATAGAACTATTATTGATTGGAACCAGCTGCCTTGAGGTTTGTTTGAGCCCTTTCCATCCAATTTTAGGAGTTTTAAGTATAAATGCAAAGCAGCCACTGGGTGATAAACTTCATTGTAGTTATTAAAATATTGTTTGTATGTGATGTGGATGGCATTTTGTATGTGATGTGGAAGTTTGTTTGTTTGTGATGTGGAAGTGTCATTGTATGTAAGAATATTTTGTCTCCTATCTGTTTTTCTAGGGCGTGTATGTATGCATTTTTCGTTGTAAGAGTGATCATTGACCAAACTTGACCGTTGCCACCAGGAAAATTGCCTAATTGCAACGTAATTCTTCAATAAATAAATAAAATTTTCATGTTATATGATGGATTTTTAAAGAAAATTTCCCCTTCTTCTCCCATGTCCTTCCTTATCACTCACCCTTCCCCCCTGGTGCTTGCACTCTCTGCCACACACCTTTAGGTGGATTTTGGAGTATTAATGTCAATGTCAATAGAGTTAATTGGGTAAAACTATTGAGTATGTTGTAGAAAATAGGACTAGATTGGAGAGACAGGAGGCTAATCTGCAACCTGTACATGTCTCAGACTGCTCAGGTGCGAGTGGAGAGTCCGGTTGGGCAATGTTAGGTAGTGGTGTAAGGCAGGGTTTTCCATTACCACCAGGGCTGTTCAACCTGTACGTAAAGGAAATGATTATAGAGCCATGGGAAGAACTGGAAATAAGCATGAGAGTGGGCGGAGACTTCTTAAAATCAGTTAGGTTTGCTGATGACCAAGCTCTAGTTTGTTAGTCAGCCTAGGGGTTGCAAGCATTGCTGAGCAAATTGGAAATTCAGTATGATCGATATGAGATGAGAAAAAATGTAAATAAAACAAATTTTATGCGGTTCTCCGGAATGAGAAAGGATGACATAAATGGTAAAATATGAAGGCAAAAGCTGGAGCAGATGCAGCAGTTTATGTATCTCGGAAGAGTTTTAGACCAAAATGTTCAAAATATAAGAAACATGAGGAGAAGAATTGCATTGGGCAAAGAAGCTTTCACAAAGAGGAAGAACTGATGATGGAAATATTGAGTAAGGATGTCAAGAAAATGCTCAAAACTTTGATATGGAGCATGATTATGTACGGCGTGGAAACATGGTCGTTTAAGCAGGATGATAGGCGTAGATTGGAGGAAAGATAGTAACAATTTTCCTTTAGATAATTCTTTATTATGATCGAATTCCACCACATCA
Organism: Hetaerina americana; assembly: GCF_022747635.1. Classification (NCBI taxonomy): domain Eukaryota; kingdom Metazoa; phylum Arthropoda; class Insecta; order Odonata; family Calopterygidae; genus Hetaerina; species Hetaerina americana. The sequence continues at coordinate 122,382 of NW_027286159.1, read as the reverse complement.
TGCCTGAAACTGCTCAATTTGTAGATTGGAGGCTTGTGGGTGTGGAGATGGTGAAGTGGACAGAAAGGAAAGCAAATGAAGAAGTGTGGTGGGGAAGGAGAGGGGATTGTTGGGAGGAATCCTAAGGAGACAGGATATGGATGCAAAGCCTATGGAGCGGCAGTGGGATGTTGAAGACTGTGATAGAGGGGAGAACCTTAGGGCAGTGAGGAAGGGGCAGGACTACGATAGGGATGTTGGACAGAATGGAGGAAATTTAAAGAAATGACCAGCTGCATCCTTACTGTAGAATAGGATGTTAGGTTGTGTTAGGCGGGAGAGGCAAGGACATTGTCAGGGTACCATTTAGTAGCTTGTGTCCATCCAAAACCTACCTTAACGGTGGATTACCAATAATAATAACAGTAATATAAAATCATTTATCATTAAACATAAACTTACCAATAATTATATTTAATTTAGCTTCTCTATTCGGAAAACTGTTTGCCTGTTTGTTCAATTAAATATCACAGATAGATAACACAGAAAACTCTTCAAAGTCACCATTACATATTTGTTGAATTTTTTACCTTCAAATTTTAAATATTGTTTTCAAAGGCAATGGAAGACCAAGTGGTTGCTGGGAAGGCTCGTTCTATTGGGCTGTCGAACTTTAATGAGAAACAAATTGAACGGGTGTGGAATTCAGCAGAACGCGTAAAGCCATCAATGTTGCAAGTTGAGTTACACCTTTACCTCCAACAAAAGAAACTTGTTGAGTACTGCAAGAGTAAGAACATAAAAGTTTGTGCTTACTCACCTTTTGGTTCTCCTGGTGCATATCAGGTGTTAGGGTGAGTTGCTGATTCATTCGTGATTAATTTCGAATGATGCATGTTTCCTTAAACATGTTTTATATTATGGTCTTATTTAAGTAGCATTAGTGGCTCTAGTCAACTACTTAAAATAACATTAGTTGTAGGAATTATAACTACACTAATAAGTCAAGATCATTCAATTAAATTGTTTCGCATTGCACCAATGACCTTGAAATAAATGAAATTATTGTAGCAGTAGTGGACAATTGTAAGAGAAACCGTTTTGTGTGACCTAAATTTGCAGAATGGTAACAAATATTGAATCATTTTATTTCATGCAAATTATTTACAGTTACTAAATATATGACCATAAATTCACATGCACTAAAGTTCAACTTTGTAATATTTTTGCTAACATTTTGACATTTACCCAATTTTGCAAAGGAAAATATATTCTATAGAAGAAAGTAATGATGTTAGTATAATATTGAGTTTGGACATAGATATTTTCAATGCCCTCATAGGAGTGTGTTGATGGATGATTTTCAAAATATGCCGCATATTCAAGAGATTCTTCTACCAAAATAAAGTATCCTTTAATTGATTTTCTTGGCAACTTCTGATCAAAAAGACTTTAGCTCTCTATGAAATATATGCTCAAAGGAAAAGAGCATTTCTTTTAATTTTCCATTTCCACATTATTTACAAATTCTTCACTTTTTAACTTTTGGAGGGAAATCCTGGAATTTTGGATGCAATGCATGCAATATTCTCTTAAGTGGCCACTTCTCTTCTATTTTATTTTACAAAGTACTATTTTATTTAACTTTTGAGTCACATTTTCTTTATTCTCATGGAGGGAATTAGCATTATTAGTGCCAATTCTCATGTAAATTATTTAATTCCAAAATTAGCACCTACAGCACTGTTACCTGAGGCAATGCCATTCTGTGGAGAAATCTAAATGGAGAGCAATTGAAAATAATCTGTGAGCATTCAACAAATTTGTTCCAGACTGGATAATTATGAATTATTCATCAACTATGGCACTTGTGGCAAATACTTATATTATTGAGGCCTTGCTCGGTTGAAAAGTATTACAATGAAAATGGAAGAGTTAAGAAATTTACTCTCTACCGATCACCTTTCTGCATATGCCCAGAGTTCATCACTGACATTCAGTCATGAAAGTAACTAAAATTGTCCTCGCAGAATATTTTACCCTGGTTTATGCCAACTCTCTTTTAATTAAATAAAAATTAATGAGTATTAGGAGAACATGAGTTCAAGGTGATGTTATCTATCATATTTACCATGACTCTTGAATGCAAACCAAACATGAGTGTCACGTTAAATTCACTTTCTAAACGGAGTAGCAGTAGTATTTATTGGGCTGTGAGGGTGTTCCGACAGCTAAGATTGGTTTCCAGCACAAACCTACATGCATAACATCCAATGCAATAAGACTCCATTTCCTATAACCTACCAACCTGCTTCCATGGTAAGGATTGAAAGATATAAAAACTTTGCCATAGTCACAGCATTTCTTGAGCAGCCTGAAATATATTTCAAAATTTGTGCATCATGTCCATGTCACCAAAAACAATATGAATTGAAAAATATTATTGTTGAAGGTTTTGGAGTGAAGAAGGTGGAGAAGGTTACTAAACAGACTATAACTGGGAATTACAGAGAAAGCAGAAGGAGATATTATATAGTAGGTGATGGCAGGGAACGGTTGCATGTTGAGCAGTGAGGGTAAGGAGATAATTAAGGGGGAGAAAATATAAGTATGTACTCATTTACAAATGTTATTGGGGTCATTGTAATGAAGCACTCTCCCCATTTCCAGGATGTTGACATTTTTCATGAGTAAAACAGTTTCTGGCGTCACTAGGGGAAATTCTTCATATTGAAATTAAATTGAAAATTTTTTATGTGGAAAATCGAAGCGTTTTAAATTTAATTTCAATATATTTCATGAGTTTTTGGAAAAAGAATATTGGTGGTGACATTGGTCATACCAGTACATCTGAGAAACCTGGTCTCTGCTCCTATGTTGATTACTAATTACCTTGTGAGTGTCTCCTATTAATCCATACCACTTCTAGAAATCTAAATGTTGTTTGAATACGAGTATTACCTCAAATTTTGTCAAAAATTGTCACTCGCTGATACTGTCCCGCAAGTTAGAAGACTGTGGCTATTAAATAGGTACTACTAGCGCCATCTTCATGAAATTTTGGGAGCTAGTTACTGCAGCTTTCTTCTCCTCCAGTACAAAGTTTCAATTCCATCGGACCACGTACAGCTGTTCAGTAGCAGTTCACGGAGGTAGTATCAGAGTGGTCCCGATCATAATTTCACGGTGAATGAAAATAACGACATATGACAGAAACATTCCAAACTTAATAAAAGTGCCATGGAAACGTTCTAAGTGTTTAAATATGCTTATGGTGGTTCTGTTATGTCTTGTGCTACTGTTTTTCGGTGGGGTTAAACCCTTTTGCAGAGGGTAGAGAGTTGGTGAAGATGGAGAAAGGAGCAGATGGCCATGCGTCACGAAGAGTAGACATTGCCCAAGTCATAGCTGTGTTAAAGCACCACCATAAAGTGAGCTATAGGTCAATAGATGAACTAACTGGAATTCCATAAACCATTGCACAATGCATTGTTACAAACGATTTGAAGAAAAGGAAGCCACGTGCTTGTACCATGGCGATTAACACCGTATTACTTCTAATGGAGACTATTTTGAATAAAATATTTGCTGAAAAAATTTTGTAATTTTGGCATCTTTCATAGACACAATCTTAAAACTTATGGGATACTCTGAGTATAGTTCAATGGTGTTTGTTGTGAAGTAATTATCTTATCCATTATCATTAATCTTTTTATCACCATAATTTTATATTGTATGGTTATATTCTCAATTCAGTATAATAGATTTTAACAACAGACGTCATTTAAATAAGCAAAGGGAATCACCCACTCATGAAATACCCCATTTATTTCAGAAGAATTGAATTTGGCTGCAATTTATTTTATGGTTTCTCATGCTTTTTCTTTGAAATTTTGATTTCTACTCTTGAATATGGAGTATGCTCGATTATGGTGTTAGGATACAGTTTGGTAGTCACTGCTATGGAGTAATAATTGCTCTGATTTAGCATACCATGTACAATTGTCTCTTTTTAAGAGACAATGTTGCGGCATCTCCCGCAGTTTCTTTGGAATTTGTCTTTTTAAGAAATTGCCAGACCAAAAATTTGATTAAATTATTATTTACTGTTCTTCTTAATAATGATTACATTCTTTTTAGAAAGGAATCGCCTGATGTATTGAATAATGAGACTGTGAAAGAGATTGCTGAGAAATACAGGAAAACACCAGCTCAAATTCTGTTGAGACACATAATCCAGCGTGGCATTGCTGTCATACCCAAAAGTTCTAATCCCAAGAGGATCCAAGAGAATATCCAGGTATCCAAGATAAAAGGATTGTCCTTCTCAAGCAAAAGTGTTTGCTCCAAAATTTGTTGACACATTTATTTGAAGGAATAACCGTGTTTGAGATTTGACTTCTTTTTAAGGTTTCCTTGTGTGCACCATGATGAGTTGATTTTTTCTCAATTTTCGAAGAAATACTTATATATACCCTCCCATGGACACGACCTTGACGCACAGGAAGGGTTTGTGCATTCTGAGGGAAATACTTATATATAACGCATTGCGTGCATTCCTGCAGGGAAACATTTGATAGTGATGGGGATTGGAATGTGACGGTAGGCAAAGAAAGAGATGGTGATGAGGTGGGAGACTACGGTTAAGGCATGAGGAATGCCTGTGGGGAGAAAACAGTTGAGTTCTGCAGGAGACAAGGGGTTAGGCAACACCAACACTTGGTTTAGACACCACCAAAGGCATAGGCATACATGGAAAATGCGAGGTGACTCAGAAAGTTATCAGTTAGATTATATTTGTTTATTAAATGATGTATGTTAGTTTATATTTGTTCATTAAATGATGTAGTGCATCAAAACTAGTTGGGAATAAATCTTTATTAAGTAGAAATTTGCAATTGTCTTTGTCTCTGCTATTATGAAGTACTAAGAGTTAAATAATAACTTAAGCCAGTGGACCAAGGGTCTCATTTGCTGATGTATGAATGTGGATTGGGCTATTTTTAAAATTGAATATTGCAGCAGCAAGTGCTTCCTTAATTAGCTTATGGGAAAAGTTTAAATAAACTTAAACTGTACATTTCCAACTTAGCCCCAAGTGATTTTCATCTCTGCGGGCTTCTAAATAAATCATGTGGACTGCCAACATTTTGAAAATTGTGCCATAGTCGGTTGTCCGCTGCGACAGAAAGCAAAAGACTTATTTGCTGATGGCTAATGCATCAAGGACTTATGGGATAAGGGTCTGAATGTACTGGGTGAATATCTAGAACAGTGAAATGGGATTTCGCAAGGTCACTTTGATTGTTATTGCCTCTATCCAGTTTAGTGCATTATTGTAAGTAACTCTTGTCTATATTTATTGATTTGGATTCTTTTTTTAGGTTTTTGACTTTGAATTGAGCCCTGAGGACATGCATAGACTTGATGCTCAAGGTCAAGGCAAGGTTGAACGTCTTTTTGATTTTTCAATGTTCAAAGGGTAAGATATGTTCAGAATTTAATAATTAAAATTTAATTTAGGATCAAAATGTATTAATTACCTAAAACGTTGTAGTTTTAATTGCTTTATTTTTCTATTTCTTTCCTTTTCAGAGCAACTACTCATCCAGAATACCCCTTCTGATCTTCAACTTAATTTCTGGTCTCACTTGGTTTGAAAAACTTGAATTAGTGAAGCGTATTTTCAGTTTTGGATATCCAAATGATTTAATGTTTTAATCTTGATATTAGTCTCAGGGACATAGAAAATGCATAGAGGATTAATTTAACTCAAGGAAATGACGGAAATCATTAACTTACCTTGGTTTCTACAAATGGGGTTGTATACTACATGTTTTTATTTATTCAATGTTAAGTATATTCGAAAAGAAATTATTACACAAATTACCAATTTTTAGAAGGAGCATGAAGTCTGAAGAGCATTTCAACTGACAAAAGTTCAATTGTGCTGAAAAACTCTACCGCCATGTTATATTGACTCGTGATGTCACAAGTCAGCATTTGTCACGTATTAAAGTTGTGCTCTTTGTATGACCAAATGGATTAGAAAAGTTGTTTTTTCTGTCATCAAAGTGATTGCAAATGATAAAATTATAGATAAAATTTGAGTAATTTTCCGCTTTCAAAACAGTGATAAAGGGTGAAAAGTTCTTTCTGTGCCTTAAGTCAAAGGTGTTAGTAGAAAATGTTTTAAGGCTGTGCACTCCAGAGTATTACTCACCACTAATTGACTACTATTGAGACAGTTTCAGGGTATTATATTGCTAAATAATTGCATTTTAAATATTATAACTGGCGGTTAAATTCGAATGACAGAGGCAATTGCAGGTCCACAGGGTGTGCAAAGTAGGGACATATCCTCCCCAAAATTCATTTTAAGGAAGCAAAATAGGAAAGAGAGGTTACAGTTGTGATAACAGCAGTTGAAATGTGATGATTTTGCACATCTGACACTATTCTACAACTTGGGAGTGTTCTCGACAGTATTTTGCAAACATTCCTGAAAGTAAAACAGAATCCACTATCGCCAAATCTTAACATAAGATACAAAAGAGAAGTGGGTGAGGACTATGAGAAAGGTTCCATTGTCTTACTTCAGGCAAGGGATATTTAAAAGTTTACATACCTTCCGTAATACTTCACTGGTCCCTTATTTGGAAATAAAAATATGCTACATTCAAAAGCCTTTTTCTCAGAGAAGAATAAATTTCTCTATTAAAGAAATAGGTAAGGCTTATTGAGGACAATATTTATAAATGCCTTCTTTCAAGGTCACTTGAACTATGGTGCTGAGTTATGGAGTCATTTTCTACAACATATTAAACAAATCTTGCAAATACAAGAGAGCTATTCACTCTCTTGCTAATATACCCCCAAGTGATTCCTGCAAACCTTTTTTTATTAGGTATGGAATCATGACTGTATTTAGTTTAGATACAGGTATCTTTAAGGCTCTGATTCTTGTGAAAGTTAATCTAGAATCTTGCCAATTAAAATTTCACATCCATAACTACACCATTAGGGGTGAAGCAAATTTGAATAGTAGTTATTTTAGGTTGCCCATGACTTAAAACTCATTTCATAACAGGACCATTCGATTGTATAACTGGCAACCAACTCAGTTGAAATCTATATACTCATACCTGGTTGTTTGCTAACCCACTTTACTGAAATGATGAGTTCTTTTGTTACTATCTTCATCAGAAGTAAGAATTTATGTTTATATATTGCGTAATATTCATATTGATGACATTTTATATGGTTGTACTATTTATCAAAATCAATAAAGTATATTATTATTATATGCAGGTTTTTAATTTTGTTTTATGATAAGTACTTAATTTGTAGTACAGTAAATATTGAGGTGATGTTATCATATGGACAGAAAAGTGAAAGACCGAGGAGTTGAAGATACATCCAGACATTATGGAGAGGGTTGCAAAACTCATTCTTATGAATACTAAGGACAAGAAATGCTCCTTTTGAAAGACAACTTAGGAGTATGGTATTCACTCTTCTACTGTAGAGAATCAGAAAAAATCACTAGCTTGTGGCTGCAAAAGCACTGGAATAATGTTTGTTGGTTAGCAAGTAAAAATGCCTAATAGACTTGTATACAGCAAACCCCTGCTAATCTGGGCTCCCACTTAATCCAGACTGGGTCCAGCCATGTGCCATGGATGGCTTATTAAGAGGTCATGAGAAGGAGCACACAAACTTAATTGTCTGCAGTAAACACAAATCATTATGAAGAAATGTTTTCTTTAAGAGAATTTTGATTTTTCTTTTTCAATGGTTTTTCTAATTTATATTTTCATCTATTCCAAAGAAATATTTAGTAGTATGTGAAAGTATTAGTTGTGAGTTGAGGGTATGTCTCCAATTAGGTTATTTTATAACTCTCTTTGCACTTTTTGAATCGCAAAGAGGCTTTGTATTATTTAAACATAATAATATTGCAGAATGAAATAAATCCAAGGTTAAAACCTCATCATGCATAAATACTGGTTGCTTATTTTTTTATTGCATTATTAAAAAAAGAATTTAGCCATTTGCACAATTGTGCCACAATCCTGAAGAAATCCTTTGAACTGAAGACTAATGTCTTCAAGATGAAATGTGCGTCAGAAACCCTAACATATTAAAAATTATGGGAATAAAATTCATGCCATAGCATAAATATGCATCAGATATGCAGAAACCAACCAAACCACAGTTTTCAACCTGAATATTGGTTTGATTCAAAAGATAGAGCTCACCTACTACTAAACCTGACAGTTTGTGAAATTCACACAGCAGGGTTCCTTGGGTTAAGCTGATGGTGCTAAGGCATCGCCGGGGAACCTGAGCCCGCTAGTCAGTAGTCTAACACTCAATTTATCAAATATCCCAGAAACTAATTCAGAAAATCAAATATTTACCCTCCATGTGTGTCTAAGATTATGAGTCGTATATACTAAGTTTGTGGGTCGCCGTAGTCCAAGGGGGAGAGTGTTGGACTACTGACTGAAGGGTCCCGGGTTCAATTCCCGGGCAAGTCTCTGGGCACCTGCAGCTCCACCCAAGCTATTTGATATTTTGGGTACCAGATCTTCCTGGGAAACATAACCGGCTCAGGGAAAGAAACTGACCCCCCTACCCTGATGTGTGAATTTCACATGCCGCCGGGCTTAGTACTGGGTGAAATCTACAATCCCCTACCAAACTGACCATTGGGTTTATTACTGTGTTTATGGTTTTTTTATACTAAGTTTATGCAATTATATCTCGTTCATATGACTTTAATATAAGGCCTATACAAAAAAAGATGAGGTGTCTTTCTATGTGCCAACAGATTGACTGGTCACAATCAGTGGTGGGAAGCCTTCTAGAGGAGTCTGTGAGAAGTAAAGCACCGCCTTGCTCATGGCCCTATCTCGACTTGTCTCTGCACAACAGCTATTCTTGCCTGAGCTGGCTCATGCTTGTTGTGCCATTTCTAGCATCAATGAGAATGAAGGTGTTAGAGAAGCACTGTGTGTGCATTGAATTTTTTTTAACCTCCAGAAAAGTACGAATGAAATTTATACCATGATTCAAAAGGTATTCGGCAATGAATCCATCAGTCAGGTACATTGTTTTCATTAGCACAACCGCTTCCAGTATAACAAATCTTAACTGATGAAGAACCGAGAAGTGGGTGACTATCGATGTCAACAAACTACACCTACGTGAACTGTGTGAATGATTTAGTGAGGTCCCCGAAGTACCTGGCCTGACCTAGAGATGGCGGTAGTTGTTTGAAAAATATCACTGTATTAGAAAGTACGCAATCTATAAAGCATATGTTTCAAGTTTGAAGATGCTATGTTGCTTTGTATTTGTTTGGCAGCCATCAGTGGTGAACTTTTCCAGGGAATTTGTGGAAATGGAGAAAATTGGTCATCATTATGTGATACATTACTTTTATTGGAAAGGCCTCATCCCAACCAATATAAAAGCTGAACTGGATTCTACTCTGGGTGAGTCTGTTCCTTCATTTACAACACTAAAATATTGGGTTTGGATGAGGACGTACCAGCTGTCAAGACAAGCATTGCATTTGTCAACCAAATGAGGTGACAACTCCAGAAATGGGAGAAGAAAATCCACAAAGGGATACTGGATGATTATTGACTGAAAATGCACGAGCTAGCAGACATAGTAGGCATTTCAAAAAGTGCAGCACATCGCATATTAACTGAAAATTTAGACATGAGAAAGCTGTGTGCTAGATGGGTGTCGCATTTGCTCATACTTGAGCAAAACCAGTGTCATGAAGATTTCAATTGAGTGTTTAGCAAAGTTTTGTAGCAGCAAAGCAGAATTTTTACGCCATTTCATGACCATGGATGAAACATGGGCCAGTATGGATTACCCTCATAGGTTTACCATTGGGGAGATTGCCAATGAAGTTGACATTAGTGTTGGATAGTGTTTCACCATTCTGACAGAAATTTTGGATGGAAGAAACCACAAATGTGGAAAAAAAATCTTGGTACTTCATCATGGCAATGCATTGGTGCACACATCATTGATTTTTCCTGAGTTTTTTCGATTTGAAACTATTGAAGACATTCAAAAAATTTTACAGTAGGCTTAAAGGCTATGCCAAAAAAAGCATTCCAGGCAGCCTTCGAAAGCTGGAAAAAACATTGGGAGCATTGTATTGGCAGCCAAGGGCTGCATTTTGAAGGCAATAAACATGATTTAAGGGTTACTAATAAACTTAAGTACTTATCCAAACATTCTCATCTTTTTTTGAACAGATGTTGTATTCTCAAAATAATCATATGAATTGTTAAGAGTAATATCTGAAGACAATAGTAAAGTAATAGACACATGTCAATGCAGGAAATTTGCTGGAGCTGGATTTTCTGACCAATGATCCTCACGTCCTTCTAGTCAGCTTCAAATGTATTTGAGGAGGTCATAAACAACATTTGGAAATTCTGATATTTATGCAAAATATAATGACAGGTAAGTACATGTGGATGTGTCCACCATCCCCCTAACTTCAGACATCCATTGCTGGACATCTCGTGATTATTTCTTGCAGCCTAATGAGAGATATTGGGTGATGTGTTTGTATGCAAGCACTCAGTCAGAAATTACTAACACAGTGCATTCTCCATTCTCAATTTTTACCAGTATTTTTACTGAATTCAAATAAAATAGTACCATTTCATCCTCCTGGCATAATTTTCATGCCATTCGCAGTTAACTAGCAGGGTAATTTAAAGAATAGAGCATTGGGAGTTCCTTATTTTTAATGCCCTTCCACTCCCCAGTTTCTGATCTTGATGTAACACCACCTGGGTACTCTTCCAGAGGGTCATCAAGTGCATCAATCCTCATCATTTGATAAATCCTCACATCAAACGTTCGTCCGGACTTATTCGTCCTTTCATGAGTTCCCAATCATTTATCTTTGTGATACCACAAGTTCTACCAATTCTTACTCACTGCCTCCTTCTGGTCTCTTTTTTGAGCCTTACAGCAGGATCTCACAAGGACCTTTCACTTACACACACATGAATTCTTCTCCGGCTGTTAAGCTTTTTGGAAATTCCTTTTGGTAAACTCTTCAGGAGGCAGGCTAAAAAGTTCATAATTTTCCTAGTCCACATTGAGCGATGAAGTTAGCCAACACCTTTCAGAATTATATTCCTTTTGTGTGCCTTGTGGGAGGGAAGACCTAACCTGGGCAAACTTCTTCCCACAGGGGTTGGATGAGGGAGGGCGACTGCTTCCAGAAGAGCGGGCACGAGAGGAGGGCTCTAATACATTAGATCTCAACTTCATGCAGGCACAATCAAAATATTTATCTTCCAAAGGCTGTTGGCTCAGTTGTTCAACCTTAGATTCAGGATTTTTCTCATTTCGGAAACTATGGTGTTTCTTCTCGGGAGTCGAATACCTCGAAGCGATTGAAGGTCCTTGCTCAAGGCAGCAATTCCTTTTCTGTGTCTTAGAACTAAATTTTAAGGGGAAAATACTGAATTTAGAATAAGTATGGTACTTATTAATAATACATTTTCAGAAAAAAATGGAATAAAAGTAATGCTTGACCAATTCTATTTGCTTACGTCAAATAAAATTTAATGGTCTAATGAGCTTGATGATGAAAGAGAGCATTTTGCTTTCCCACCTAGAATTTTTTTTCATCACATCCTAGATTTTGTTAAAGCGTAACATCTTCCGCAACACTGTAGCGAAACCTAGGTCGTAATAAAAAAAATTCTATGTGGAAAAGTAGTGTCTTCTTTCATCATGAAGGATTTCCACCATGTTACACCTGAAACTGCATCATTGAATTAGCTTCATTTTCAATAAAATAATACATCAGTTTACAAATTACTTTGCAAATGAAAGGATGGGTGAAGAAAGGTCGGACAGGAAGGAGATTACAAGTCAAACATTTCAAGGAGAAAAAATCATTCCCTTAGGCCAGGATCAAGGCGAATGATATTTACACTTGAAATGTTTGCTTTGTAATGCACATCAATGGATGACTCGTTAAATGCATGATGGCATGAAATCTGAAATCTGCACTTTTACATTAACAGACTCTGGTAAAGCAGTCCAATACCAATACAAGTCCTATAAGTTTTCCAGGATATCAAAACACTTAATAAAATGTTAAAGCATTAACATTCGATTTTTACATTTCAGTGATCCTTCCTATTCCCCGACTTTTACAGGGTTGGGTATGGTGGGGCAGAATTGACTCCCTTGTTTCAAAAAATCACTGAAGAGCACACAGATGAATTAGCAGAGTGGGAGTTGGCTGGGGAAACAATGCCATTTTCAGTAGTCGCCATGCAGTGGTCTGGTGAGCATCGAGGCTTTGTCGTAGAAACATTCTTTGAGAGCAATAATGGTGAGGTGGTGACAAAAAAGGCACTTTGGTCTAGCGATGAAGTGCATTTTCCACACCCCGCCCCAGTAAATAAGCAAAATTTTCATTACTGGGCAACTGACAACCCCCCCCGCAAACTTCACCGAAGACCTCTTCATAGCCCCAAAAAGTGACAGTTTGGTGCGCTATGTCCTCCATAGGCATTATGGGCCTTACTTTTTTGAATCTCGTGGTGCAACTGTTACCGTGAACTCTGTACACTATTGTGAGATGCTGGAGAACTTTTTACTCCCCAAAATGGAAGAGTATGGTGAGGAATAAGATGCAGATGCCTTTTGGTTTCAACAGCATGGTATCCCATCCTGCCCATCATTCACGCCAAATCCTGCAAGAACAATTTCCTAGCCACCTGATCTCCTTTCGAAGGGATGTTCCATGGCCTTGTCGCTTCCCGGATTTGAGCCCAAGTGATTGTTTTCTTTGGGGATATGTCATAGCTAAGGTTCACAAAGTTTGACCGAGGACCTAGAAAGCTCTTACAGAGGCAATTACAGATGTCATCGCTGGAATAACAAAAGATATACTGAGAAAAAGTGACAGTTTGGTGCGCTATGTCCTCCATAGGCATTATGGGTCTTACTTTTTTGAATCTCGTGGTGCAACTGTTACCGTGAACTCTGTACACTATTGTGAGATGCTGGAGAACTTTTTACTCCCCAAAATGGAAGAGTATGGTGAGGAATAAGATGCAGATGCCTTTTGGTTTCAACAGCATGGTATCCCATCCTGCCCATCATTCACGCCAAATCCTGCAAGAACAATTTCCTAGCCACCTGATCTCCTTTCGAAGGGATGTTCCATGGCCTTGTCGCTTCCCGGATTTGAGCCCAAGTGATTGTTTTCTTTGGGGATATGTCATAGCTAAGGTTCACAAAGTTTGACCGAGGACCTAGAAAGCTCTTACAGAGGCAATTACAGATGTCATCGCTGGAATAACAAAAGATATACTGAGAAGAGTTTATGAAAACTTTTTTGAACGACTCGACATGTGCATTCCTCACCAAGGTTGTCACCTGGATAAAATGATTTTCAAAACCTAATGAAAAAAAAATTATATTGGATGTAGTTTTAAGAAATAAAAACCTTTTTTAATTATCTTGGTTGGTTTTTTTACAATTTACCCGTCAAGTCAAGGAGCCCATTCTGCCCCTCCCGGTAGTACTGTTCCATGAGCCTCTTTATTAGTGATCTCATTCTGGAACTTTTCCTTGGCTACGAGCTTCTTTTTAATGCTGATCATTAGATTAACATGTTTCAGTAAAGGGCCTATGTGGCTGGAAATCTAAGGACTTAGTAGAACCCTACTTCCAGGAACTTGGCCATGCATCCGAGATTTGTTTTGGTGCAAGGGGATCCCTTACTTGCCTTTACGGCTAGAGTTAATATTCGTGGCATAATATCCTGTTCATGTTTCCCTGGGGAATAACCTGAGATACTGCAGGAGTATTCCCTATATGTGGAATTTAAATAAAATAATTAAAAATTTTTAATATCATTATAAATATTCAAACTTTTCATAGGTAAAGTGGCCAACCCAAATAGAACACATAAAAATTCTAACCTTGGTGTATCCATTGATTTTATTTTTGGTGTTGACTCTACAGTGTCCGTTTGAGTTCCTTTAGTTCCCTTTGCATTCATTGACCCAGTCTTTCCACCAGTCCGACCCAAACTTTTATCTGGAAATATAATGGTGAGATCAGTTTTCTTATATTTTCCATCTGATATTTCCATTTGACTTGCTTTAATGGCATTTGTACTGTCATTGCCAGACAGACTTATTTACGGCATGGCCATGATCATACCAGCTTCATTTTTCCTCTCATTGGTTTGAAATGATTTCCCTTTGTTTTTATTATTTATTGCCAATGGACTTTCATCTGATGATTGAATAAGATTTTTTCCAACAGAATCTTCAGTTTGTGTTGCTTTGAATGCACTTCTATTCTTTGTCAGAGGTTGACTCTTTTCTGGCAACAGCATGGTAGTATCTGTTTTCTCATATTTTTCACCTTTCTCAGAATCTGAAACATTTGAAGGCATGAAATTGAGAAATCAACATGATATGAATGCACTCAATGCAAAAGCTATGAACATATAACAGTGGTACCACACTTAACGAACACCTGGGATAGCAAGTAATTTGCAAAATGAGCAAAAATATTTTGCCCAAGAATAACTCACTTAGCAAGCAACATTTCGCATAATGAGTGAGGAGGAGAGAGGGATGCCCGGAGTGATTGCGCCAGCTGTTTACATTTGTGTTTAGTAAACGTTCCACTAGCACCGTAGTGTCATTATGGATCACACATTTGTTCAAACTTATTCGTGACTTTTTGTTCACAGTTTAATAATATTTTATGAATAGTTTTAAAAATGTCTCCCAAGAAAAAGCCGCAAGAAGACCGTCAAAGGAGAATAAAAATAATCATAGAAATGAAAAGTGAAATCTTCCAAAAGCAAGAACGAGTTATCAGGTTTGCTTGACCTACCACACACATACAATCGGTCAACATCAACAATTTGTACTATCCTCAAGAAAAAAGTTGTGGAAGGAACAGTTTGTCTGAGGAGGACAAGGTAAAAGCAAAGCAACAATCATCAACCGCAATAAGAGAAATACTGAAAGCATCGGAAACTGTTGCATCGTACATTAAGAAGCATCACCTTAATACAGCAGTTATTACATGCGATACAAATTTATATTTGCAGATAATGCTGATACATTTTTGCAACATTTTGAAGAGTTGGTAAAAGAAAAGTATCTCGACAGTTTTCTAGTAAAAAAAATTAGAAGTTTACCATAAATATCTGTCCTAGAGTACTGGAGGGGTCGAGAAATGCCATTCAGGTCTTCTTCCTCAATGAAAGGAAATATCCAACCACAAGTCCTCATGCATTGAGATGGGCACCTAAGGATGGCTAACGTGGCACCGGAGACCGAATGAAAGTCGGTATGAACCTTCTCCTCCATCCTTTGATAGAGATGGGGCACCCTCTTGTTCAAAGGACTAGAAACAGCCCAAAAAGATTGAGGAGCCACAAAGATGGCCAACGGCAAAGAATGGAGAAGGCAAGGAGAAACCACTCCATTAACGATCCTCATGGATATCTTGTGTTCATGCAGCCATGGGCAATGGATTATGGATTATATACAAAGGAATATTACTGAATATGGGCTTCGAAACCCAAGAACCGGAAGGAGAAGTAACAGGGCTTCTCAGGTTGTCATGTAGTGATATCCCTCTAATAAATAGAACAAGGAAGGTATGATAATATGATCCTGGAATGTGAGAACATTACTGAAGGTAAGTAAATTTGAAGAAATAGAGAAAAAGATACAAGACAATGCAATAGGGATGGGATGTGTGAAACCAGGTGGATTGGAAATGGAGAATTTAGTAGTGATGCTTTCAATGTAATACCAGGGTGGTCCGAGAAGTACCCGGCCTGACCTAGAGATATTTGTTTGAAAAATATTATTAGTATAGAATAGTGAAAGTATTAGGAAGTACGCAATCTATAAAGCATATGTTTCAAGTTTGAAGATGCTACATTGTTTTGTATTTGTTTGGCAGCCATCAATAGTGAACGTTTTCAGTAAATTTGTGAAAATGAAGAAAATTGGTCATCGTTATGTGATACAATACTTTTATTTGAAAGGCTTCAGCCGTACCAATATAAAAGCTGAACTGGATTCTACTCTGGGTGAGTTGCTCCTTTGTTTACAACAATAAAATATTGTGTTGCAGAGTTTAAATGAGGTCGTACGAGATGTCAAGACAAGCATTGCATTCATTAACCAAATGAGGTTCCAGTTTCAACTCCAATTTCACTCCAGCAACGGTGAAGAAAATCCACAAAGTGATACTCGATGACCGCCGACTGAAAGTTCACAAGATAGCAGACATTGTAGGAATTTCAAAAAGTGTGGTACATCGCATATTATCTGAAAATTTTGGTAGGAGAAAGCTGAGTGCAAGATGGGTACCGCATTTGCTCACACTCGAGCAAAACCAGTCTCGTGAAGATGTTTCAATTGAGTGTTTAGCAGTTTCATAGCAACAAAGTAGAACTTTTGCATCGTTTCATAACCATGGATGAAACATGGGCCCGTTACTTCACACCCGAGACTAAAGAACTATCAAAACAATGAATTTATAAGGGAGAACCGACTCCAAATAAGCCAAAGACAGTGTTATCTGCAAGCAAGGTCATGGCAGTGGATTTTTGGGATGTGTACGGGATAATTTTCATTGGCTATCTTGAAATAGGAAAAACTATCAATGGCGAATATTATGCAAATTAATTGCAACGTTTGAGTGAAGAAATCAAGCAAAAGTAGCCGTATTTGGCTAAGAAGAAAGTGTTATTTCATCATGACAATGCACCAGCTCACAAATCCATTATTGCAATGGCCAAAGTTCTCATGAATTTTAAGTTTGATTTGCTACCTCATGCACCCTATTTGCCAGATTTAGCCCCCTTGAATTATTTTCTGTTCGCAAACTTGAAAAAATGGCACGGTGGTCAAAGATTTTCCAACCGTGAAGAAGTGATGTTGGCAGTTAATGGCAATTCTGAGGAGCAAGACAGTTCTTATTATAAAAAGGATATCTAACTTATTGAACATCACTGGGAAAAGTGTACAGAGCTGAAAGGGGATTATGTTGAAAAATAAATACATTTTTTCCGAATTTTTGTGTTCTTTGGTGGGTCAGGTACATCTGGGATTACCCTCGTATATGGTAAATGATAGACTGATAATGATTAAAATTAAAAGCATACCTACCGCCTTGGTGATTATACAAGCATACTTCCCAACTTCAAGTTCAGAAGATGATGAGATATAATAATGTATGAGGATATTGATGAGTTGATTAGGGTGACAGAAGACAAAGATTATAAAAGGAGATTTCAATGCTGTTGTGGGATCTTACAATGACATGAAAACCACAGGGAAATTTGGTCTAGGAAACATCAATGATAGAGGAGAATAGCTGCTTGAATTCTGCAATCAATATAAGATGGTCATCACTAATATTCCCCCCGCCACACGCCCTTGCGGCGGCTTGCGGGGTATTATGTAGATTATGTAGAATATATTTTTTGAAGCACCATTGAAAAGAGGGTATACTTGGGAAGCACCACGAAAAATTAAAAAGTATCAGATTGATTGTACCATCATTAAAAAATGGTTCAGGAGTCAAATAAAATCCAGCCACAGTTATTTAGGAAGAAACTTGAAGCTAGAATAACCTAACAGACAAATGTAAAGAAGAAAAGGATAGGTGGGCAAAACTATGCGTGAAGGAAATAGGAAAACATATCCAGGAAGGAAAGCAAGATCTAGCCTATCAGAAAATCAAAGCTGTACATTATCAACAGAGAATAAGGTCAACACTGATTAATAACAAAGAGGGAAGGTTGTTAGTAGATAATTAAGAAGTGTGTGCGTGATGGAAAGAATACATGGAGGAGCTATACCATGGCAAAGATATAGTTATACGAGGAAATAATATTGAAAGCAGAGATAGCAGGATCAGAAAGTGGACCCCAAATCACAAAGAGGAAATTTCATCATGCCCTTCTAAAGCTAAATCCTGGAAAAATGACAGGTTTGGATAATGTACCGGCTGAAATATTAAAAAATCTTGGAAATAAAATGAAAGATAGACTCTTTAAAATAGTGTATGAATGTTATAAAAATGGGGAGATACCTGAAGACTTTGTTAAAAGTAAAACTATTATGATACCAAAAGCAGGGAAAACAATTGTATGCATGAATTACATGACTATTGCTCTTCTGTCATATACTTCCAAGGTTCTTTTACATACAGGGAACAGAATCAAAAAGAAAGTGGAGTAATATGTTGGAGAGGATCAATTTGGCTTCTGGGAAAATAAGGGAACGAGAGACGCTATCCTGGCACTACACTTGATCCTAGAGAGAAGGCAAGAAAGTTTTCCTTACCTTCATTGAATTGGAAAAACATCTTTGATACTGTAGTTTGGAAACTTATGTTTTAAACCATGAGGAGAAAAGGAATAGACTACAAAGACAGGAAGCTCATATTTTAGCTCTACCAGAACCAAAGCACTTTTATAGAAGTAAAGGGATGTGAGAATGAAGCAAAGATTAAAAAAGGATTAAGGCATCCGTTTATGCCATTTTTAACTTAAATATTGAAGAGACTATAGAGACAATGAAGGAAAAGACAAATGGTGTGAAGATAAATGGAAGAAAGATAGCCTGCATTGGGTTTGTAGATGATATTGTGACCCTGCCAGAATCAGCCAAATATATGAATAGAATGCTCGAAACACTGTCCACAGCTTTGGAAAAATGGAAACTGAAAATATATGTGAAGAAAACCAACCCTATGATAGCTTATAGAAGAAAGACAGAACCCCCTGTAAATTTAATGACAAGGGAATCTAGGATAAGCCAAGCAGAAGAGTTCTGCTGCCTTAGCAGTGTAATCACAAGAGACAGCAGATACACCTCTGCAGTAAAAAGATGGATAGCCTTGGCGAAGGCATATTAAAATAAAAGGAACCTTTTAGGAAACAAACACATGACATTGGAAAATAGGGAATCCTTTACAAGCACATTTATTTGGAGAACATTATTACATGAATGCAAAACTTGAACATTGGGAAAGAGGGAAAAAAGGCTCGTTTGGAAGCGATGGAAATGTGGATTCAGAGAAGGATAACAAGAACAAGATGGACAGACAAGAAAATCAACATAGAAGTATTGAGAGAAATTAAAGTGGAAAGGAATCTAATAAACGATATGGAGAAAAGGAAAAATAAATTTGTTGGACATGTCCTCAGACATAACAACTTCCTGGAAAATATAATGAAGGGGAAAATAATAGGAAAAAAGGAAGAGGAAGGTCAAGAAAAAATTCATATGTGATATAAAAAGTACCATGATAGTAACAACATACAAGGAACTGAAGAGAACAGCAATGGAGAGAGACCAATGCCAATGGATGCAATAACAAGGCTCTGCCATTAGAAGATTATGATGATTATAAATAAAACCTAATTATTGTAACTTTTTTTCCACAAATTTAATTCACATTCCCCATGGTTTCATTCCATGATAGAAGGTGAACATGAACCATGATCCAAAATAATTTTAATATAATTTTCTTTGAATTAACCTTGCACAACATTTTTTTCTGCATGAAATGCATCATTGTATTTTAAATTACTTTATATGGAAAAAAATGATTCACCAAATGAGTGTTTTGTTTTACAAGATAGGTCATGGAATGGATCATGCTCATATTATGAGGTTCCACTGTAATCCTTGTACTCCAATACATTGAATTATGTCCATTTGTATATTCATTTTGGCCATTAAAATTATATTGGCAATGAAGTATTTGCAAATTACTCATTATAATTTAGGTTTATAGGAGGAATATTTCTTCTTTCTTTGCCTTTTGCCACAGGGCATCTTTCCTCAATTGAACTCACAAGCCATCATTTCCATCATTCTTACAAATGTTTCTTTGGTCAGAGTAGCAAACCTGGCTGTGCCATTAAATTCCTTCCCCAGTGCAATGCCATTATGTCCTATTAGGCGAAACTGAGAAATGCTGTGGTGTTCAGTCTCTGTTCATCCAAAACCCACCTTAAATAGTAGATTACCAAATAAGTAAAAAACAAGTACCATTTAGCAATGAAATCATTTAGGAAATAAAGGGAGAGTACTTGTTTGTAGCTGAAAGTTGACAGGCATAGATTGGTGGCTCATCACATATGGGTGTGGAGAAGGAAGGAAAAGGCAAAATTGATTGAAAGGAAAACAAATGAGACACCATGAGGGAGGAGAAGGAATTGTTGGGGAAACCCAAAGGAGGCAGAAAAAATAGATGCAGAGCGTTTTGATTGGAACTTAGATGCTGAAGACTATGGTAGAGGGGAGAATGTTGGGCAAGTAAGTTAGGAAGAGTAAACGGATAGACTTGTCAGATGTAAAGAAGGTGTAAAGATGGAAGAATTTATGCAGAACTGAAGAACAGTTTATTGTTAATAGGAGTGTCATGTTGTGCATTGTTTGGTGAAGCTGAAATATATGGAATAGTTGAGTTTGTGTCCATCTAAAACCTACCTTAAATGGTAGACTAGTAGTAGGACATTCAAGACTATCAGAAGATTGGCAAAACTTTTTGCTTGGATGAGACCATATTAACTGTAGATTCACCTTCTAATATCAAGACAGAGTACATGCAAGCTATATTTTTCAACAACTGAGAAAGTAGGTAATTTTTATTGGTACTTACACTTTATTGGTTGGTTGTCAGAAGTCCTTTGCGGCTTTGATGGCTGTTCCTTCAGAGGTTTTGATGTATTTTTATTGACATTTTCAACAGCTGCTATGGAGTCTTTCCCAGAAGGGTGAGAGGATTCAGGTTTGGGCTGAGGTTTGGAATGAGGTTTGGTTTGTGGTTTGGATTTGTTTGAAGACTGATGTTCTTCCTTAGTCTTGGATTGGCCTTTGGCTTCAGGTTGAGATTTAGATTTAAGTATAGGTTGTGATTCAGACTGAGGCTTGGATTCCATTTCTTTTACAAATTCAAGCTTGTTCTTACTCAAACTTTTCAGTTGGTACTTGCCTGCATTTGGATATTGAAGTAGTGCAGAAAAATATGGTAAATCAACAACTACTTCAATTATGTAGGACTATGCTTCTTCAATTTGAATTTGAAGACAAAAATAAAACAGTTGAAGAAGACAACATTAATGTTTTCCCGACATAGCTAAAAAGGATGGGTACTCATAAAAAAACTACCCCCAAATAAATTTTTACAGGGAATTTTTCCAGCTGGCAAAATTTTTAACTCTTTTAAATAAGTTGACTCATATACAAGTATAATTATTTTGAAACAATTTTTTACACTCCAGCTAAGGTAACATTTTATGGAAGATGCTAGATTAATGATAATGGTTGAGAGTAATTCATATTATATAAATGAAAATGCACATATTTATTCAAATTTTGGCATCATTAAACTCCACAACATTTCTCCTAATCGTACAATTTACTATAGTTCTCACTGAAATATTAAACAGATGCTATTTTTGGGTAATAATCCACTCACAATTAATTATATATATTTTGACATAGCTAATAATAAAATAGTAAATATGTGAAAATCTGAAATATTTAAACTGCTCATGATAAGAGTTGACTCTTGGCTGTTAAAGAACCTCTCTCTTTCACAGCCAAGGATTTTTTAAACTGTGAGAAATGGAAACAACAATTACCAAGCTTGCCTATTCTTATCACTTGTCATTGTGTTCATCTGACATACTGCAAATGGGTGAGATATCTCTGGAGGAAGAGCTACCAGGAAATGATTATTGTGAGGGAATAGGCACACTTTAGCCAATATTAGAATCCAGGCATAAAAGTATTAGATAATTGCATTATCATCAAAAATAAAGGTTTCATATTACAATGCAACAATTGCAGAGTGTAAAAACGATTCACCTAGAGTGGTATTTGAACCCACATCAGTCGATGCCTGGCTGAGTTCTTCAGCCAGTTAAGCTATCAAGGCATCCTCTTATACTCAGAGATTTTGGGACCTTTTCATAGAAACAAAATGTTGCGATGAAATTTAGTTCTGTGCGATACACCATAGTCCATGAGGTTAAAGCCAACTTTAAACACCAGGGAAATTAAACTTTTGACAAAATTCCAAGAAACTGCGGGAGATGCCGCAACAGTAATTTTTTAATGATAACAATGATGACTCCATAATAAGTTACAATCACTTTTTAACAAGTATGATGATGACTCCGTTAAAAAGTTACTGTTGTGATATCTCTCACAGTTTCTTGGAATTGCATTAATTGCTTAATGAGCCTTTATAGCCTAAGGTTATTTGGTGAATGGAAAAATTCATAGTGCATGATTCCGGACCCATGAACTAGAGAAATGTTCAACTTGGACATGTAATTGAATGCTAACCATAAACCAATTTACCTTCTACTTGCGTCATCTCCAGCACGCTGTGGTGCGAGTCAGTCTCAGAAGTGGTGCTCGTGACATTCCAACTGTCGTAGCTGGCGAGTCGATCCAGCTTCTTCCCTGAGAGCTTCCAATTGCCGCAAACCTTCTCGTGGTGGGAACACCTCTGGAGGCTGCCACAACCTTGTGTATGTTGACTACGACAGCAGCAGCAGCAACAGCAGCGCACGCTTTCCCTACGGACCCTGCTCCCGCAGCGAAACCACTTCCGCCTTGGCGTCTTCCCTTGGCTCCTCCCCCCACGGCGACTCAACAATGCCCTCAGGGTCCCACAAACTCCCGCGCCAGCTGCCCTCTTCACTGGGGCGGGCCAGGCGGCGGGCCGGGCAGCGGGCCGCTCGACGAGACGGGCAGGGCAAGGGGGCCTCGAGGTCATGGCTGCGATTGTGGCACACGTCTTGGGCCAGCATAGCCACGGGTCGGGTATCCCCTGGGCGGGGGCGATCGGAGCGCAAGCGACGGGGGAGCGCTCGTCGGCCGCCTCTCCCTCAGCTGCCGCCCGCGAAGGACAGGCAGGGGGAGCCGGGTCATCATTCCATGGGTCGGGGACGCCCATTCCGATACTAGCTGCGCGGAAACCGTGAAGTTGATGCTCCTGGGGACATGCCAGGGACCGTAACGCACAAGGTAGGTGGCCGCTGAAACGCATCAAATGTGAAGAACGAGTTGAATTGGTGAGTGGCTCATGTTCATGCGAACGTTTAACTTCGTTTATTGCCCTAAACACTGAAAACTTTTAGGGAACATTATTCAGGATTTTTCGTTCACACGGGCGTGACGCACAAGCGAATAAAATAGTGAGGATCTTGCACGGAATTAGAATTTTCAGTGGCACATCCACCTTCTTGTTTATGCAAGGAGGGAGGGTTCTTGCTCCTTCCACCGAAGAAAGTGGCTGTGTCACCGACTACTCGTTTTACCTCTTTTTCTGTGCTGTTTTTTTTATGAGGCACGCTCGCGTCATCCAACCGTTAAATACATTCGTAAGATTTACCATGCAGCCACAAACATATATATTGTAAACGTGTCACTACATCACACAATCACATGTTATACAACCATGCAAAATATATTCAAAGATTATGAGTTAAGAAAGAGATCAAATGGAGGACCAACCTGTATTGACGTGTGAATGTGCCACACTCGCAGCATTTCGTCTTGGCAGAATCACAGGCACAGTGCGCAACCACATACGGGATATTTTTCACGAGACAGGGATTACGGAAGGGTCCTTTAATAATTTCCCTGACCGGACCGCACGAGCCATACCAGTCCGCCTGCCATCCATAACCACATATAACACTTTTTTCAATAAAGTTCATGGAAATAATTGATGATTATCGTTTTTAATGGAGAATAAATAATTTTCGCAATGGCTTAAGTAAGTCACTGGCATTAAATAATCCCACTAACGGTTTAGGAAATTATTTACGACTTTTTTTATGCCTTTCAAATGTGGTGTTGAAGTTTGCAACGCTCACAGACGTTTGAATCTTATCACATTGCATTCTACATGGCAAGTGTAGAATTTAATTTATTGTATCACATTCTACACAGCACACTAGGGTTGACAGAAAGAATACAAACTTCTTTGACTTCGTCGGTGCCGCATCGCAAACAACCGTCCAACACGCGTGAAAACAAATAGACTGTTTACATTACTCATTGTCGCTATGCATACCGATCCCAAAATATCAGCCCAGCGACACTCCCGTGTTGAATCGTGGTGATTGAGTCGCACGCCCCTACGTAGTAGAGTATAATAGTTAACGTCAGGGAGTTTAGAGATTAAATGGGTTGACATGGCCCTCCTAATCTCTAAAATGGCGCTATAGTTAGTTTTGGTGCTGACTAGGGCACTCTGAAGCACCATCTTTCGAGCGTTTAAGATTAACCATTAGGAGGCGTTAAAGTAGAAGGCTATGCACACCTCCAATCATCGCCTGCCCGGCATTCATTGTGGGAGTTGTTAATGAAGTCTCATGGTAGCTCTTTTGTTACACTAAAGAATATTGGAAACGTATTAACCGTGCTCAGGTGGTTTTGTCCTCGGTAATAAGCGGGTTAATATTTCCGTAAATTTCAATTTAATAGTGTGAATATGTATGGTACTCTCTATCCAAACTATAGGAAATAAAGAAATATACGAGGGCTGTCCAGAAAGTAACTTGCGTTTGCATGTAGCGAGCGAAGTGGAGTAGGGAGCCGAATGTTTGCTGCATTGACGCACACACTACGGCATTTCCTCTAGAGCTGCAGTCGAGTTTGTCGTTTTTTAACAGTAGCGAATCAAAATGAACAATACCATTGGAAATCACGCCAAATGTAAAATCCGTTTGTGATTAGGTTTTTACTTGCAATAAACTTCAAATCTACTTACATTCATTGGAAAATTGCACCGACTAAGTGATGAGTGGCAGTGTTGTTAACGGAAAAATCTCCACGATGTCCAAGAACTGGCCAACCGTCAGTTCACCTGACACATGGCTAGGCCGACAACCACTGCGGTCCTCGTCGTGAACATTGGTGCTGTGGTCATTTTTACACTGAATGCACCTCTGCCTCACTCCGCCTTCACTCATTATTCCGTGTCTATGCACTTCACTAAGTTGCCTATGAATTTCCATTGGATTGTGTTAGTTTCTTGCCAGTAAAAAACTTAAACACAGATCTCACTTCAAAAGTCAAGGGAATCTCTATTGCAGCGCAAATTTTAACAGTTCGCAGTGAGCAAAGCAGAACTAAGGCCTGCACCTTATGACCATGGGATGCGCAATGAGTATAGGGACGTTTACCACCAAGATGGTGGCTGTAGCCCTACCAACCACTACGCTAGGCCGAAACATAAAGCTACTTTCTTGATAGCCCTCATTGTGGCATCCGGTAAACAAAAAATACTAGTAAGAATAAGGTTTTTGTCTTTTATATCTCAATGGCATTGGGGTCTTCTGAATTTGTCTAAATGCTTCAAATCAAAATCGGGTGATTCATGCAAGCTTGCTTTAATTTTTTTGTCATTCTTTTAGTTTACTGTCAAGGTGTTGCGGTTGCATGACATAGCAATGTACATGCGCCAGCGTTTCATGGAAGGAGGGAGGGCTCCAGGAGCTAGAAAATTCAACATAATATGCGGAGTGTTGGACCCTGGTCTTTTGAAGCCGGTATTAAGAATATGGGGGCAGCATTTTCCTACCAGAATGCCCGCCGGAACGTGAATGATATTGGCCATGGTACTGCATCCTGACACACTGCAGATGATTCATTGCAAAAAGTTGTTGATGAAGGAAATATGCCCTGTAAAAGATTGGCCATGACGCCAGCAACATTCCAGAGGTAGAGCAGCCTAGGCTTCCAATTACCAGCAGTACTGAGGACACAATCCTGAAAAAGAATACCTCCATTCCATCCAACTAAAGCACTGTAAGGTTTAGTACGAGATGTCACAAGTATGGGGGGATTTTGTTCAGGGTTTCTTAATCGAAGTGCAAACTGGAAAGAATGTCTAAGAATCCAATCTAAGTAACAAAATTTCATGGCATTCCATGAAGGTTGAAACCCTACAACTTGTGATAGCATTAGAATTTCACGGGGCCTTGAAAATTACATGACAATACAGATTGAGAAATGTTTTAGCAACCAGAAATTCGAGGATTGGCCTTAGCATCTGAATCTGCTTTTCTTCCAAAAGGTACCACTTCAATACAGGGTCCCACTTAAACATATACAGGGTTTGGCGCTTAAATCCAGATAAATTTCAATTGTTGAATTTCCCATCATATCATAGTTCCAAAGTAGGTTGCAATTGGCATTCTTGAAAGCTATAGGCATCTAGGAAACAGTCATCACCTCAAAATGGCCGAGATGTTATGTACAAGTGCGGAGTACAATCGAAGAGCCACTATCATCAAAAGTGTTCGCGCTGGGTGTTATATTTCAAAATAGTTTGATTCTTCTGATACCCCACATCAACTGTTTATGAAATTGTGGCAAAGTACAATTCTTCGGTGAAGTCTGGGGAAGGTTTCGCTAACCCGGTGAGGAAATCTCATTCGAATAAAACCTGTGCTTGTTTGGATTTAAGTGCCGCACCCTGTAGATATACATCACCACCGTTTTGCTCCAAGTTCTTACAGAATTATTTCACACTTAATTATTGAGATGAACATGAAATTTTATTATTTAAATAGTATTTCATTATTTAAATGCATCTTTTAACAATTGGGGACTAATGCATCAGGTAGGACCATTAGAAGCCATTGTTTTAATAATCATGGGTACACATTAAAAGTGAAGAACAACAAAAAACTCAATGAGATCGCAGGGGTTGTATTCCCAAATAATCCTGATTTCATATTATTCAGACTTCCCTTTGTCCCATTTGGCCCGGGTTATTGAGTTTATTGTACTCATGAGAGACTGCACTCAAAGTTTTTTGAATAAATTGCCAAATTACACAGTGCTACCAAATCTCAATACCAAATAATTCACTTCTGTGAATTATTTTCTACTACATAAACATTTATTTCACACACACCTTCATTTCCAAAATGAATGTCTTTGAAACATGATATGTTTTGGCCTCTTGGACCATTTAATATGGTACAATTAACAGGCTAAACTTTACTGCAGCCACATATCCACAGTCTCACCCCAATTTCCCCAGGGTATCTTCTTGATGTTGATAAAAACATTAAGCATAGAAAAAGAGTCTCGCAGGGCATATGTAACATTCTTCATATAATGCATTAAGTGATAATTATAGTTTCCGCAGCAACAAATTTCTTTTAGATAAAAATTACATGATACATATCTTATTCCATAGTATCATTTTCGATGATGACCAGCTATCATAAAAAACGAAAAGGAAATCACAGGAGAGTCGATTAATAGTACTCATATTCACGCGATCATAATTACATTTCCGATTCGAAAACCTAAATTCAATTACGTGCGTATTAACAGCATTTAGCCAAATAACCAAATGCACCCATCAATAATTATGCCCTATCCCCATGGTAAAAATTGGTATTGACCAATTGATTTAAAAAAATATACTCCAGGATCCATTCCCCAGCATACAAACTGAATATGCGAGGGATTATTCCACACTCGGTTGCTCAAAGGCTATTAAAAAAAAGGAAGAATTGTATGAAACTCGAAGGTCATCTCGGATTTTCTCGCAGCTGTGTCATTTTGGAGTGAGATCACAACCTTTTACCCAAAAGAGGTTTCTACTTTGTTATTTAAGGGCCTGAATTCAAGAAAATCGCGGAAAGAAATTAATAAAATTATCATGGTTAACCTTAAGTATGGAAGACCTTATCTTTTCCAGGAATAAGCATCGGGATAAACCACCTGGCTGCCAGGGGACATGAGTGGGGAGGAGAGGATGAAGGGCGCCATTTAAATAAGTGAGAATAATTTTAGAGGAGGCACCAAACCTCAAGAGAATGGACTTTGGAGAATGTTCATTGGAGGCTCTACCCAGGTGTTGGTGTATTCAATGACTACTCTGATCATCCACATGATTTATTTTTATTTTTTTACTCTCCTTGCCCTCCCGTATTCTGTTGAGCCGGAGGATTCCCCTATGAAAAGCCTTGGTCCTAGCCATAGCTCCTACCACTAACATCTTCACCGACGTCGGCTCCGGGCAGGCTCGAGCCGAGACCCTTCTGCACTCAGGCTGCAGGCAGTTTACTTACTACTTGGGCTATAAATCATGTTTGTATTCATGAGAAGATAATAAATTTTATAAGTATCAAGTAGACGATTTACTTCACATTTCAGTCTATTCACATTACATTTGTGCTCTACCTTCAGATTTCTTTTACAAATTAACTGCTTGTAATGTTTATGTCCATATTACTACTAAACAAATTGCATTATGAGTGGTTCAGTATTTGCATGAAAGATTTGGGCAAATTGCAGCTAGACAACCACTGGATGTCACAAAAAAAACATAGTGAAAATTTTGATTTTTGCTAGTTGTATTAGAACTTTCTTAATATTTGTGCAGAAAGGATTCTCATCATAAAGGGATACTTGGGTTGTAAGTTTAGGAGTGAATTAATAATGTACGTATACTGTATCTACTTTTATAGAGAGATCTACGTATACTGGTAAATATTGGTAAAAGTAAAGTTAGGTCGGACTTATTCTATACTAATTCAAATATATTAATTGGGCTTTTTGAACTGGAAAATAACTTTAAGGTGGAGAAGACTGTCCCATTTAAAAAAGATGACCATGAGATAGTAATATAAAGTTTCCGAAATTTGACGCAAACTAACTCGCGGAATAAGAGGAAAGCCCTAAGGCCTAACCCGCTCAAGAACCAGAGAGATAGGTTTTGTACGTTGTTATTAAAGTAATTGTGCACCACTAATGTGATGCACAACTGAAAAACGGGAAGAGAAGAAATCCCAGACGTAGTAGGAAGTCCAAATAAAGAATCTATATTTACCATACGACTGAAAGACGGTGCGCCATGGCAAATTTGCGATGTTGGTAGTAAAATTTTAATTTCCAGTTGGAATAAACCATTACTTCAAGCCATAAAACTATTCAAGTTCGTCAATTTATGGTCTTGAAACGTGTCAAATTCATCACGCTTTTAATAATTGAAATAATTGTATCCCACATGCTGGACTTCGCAAAATTCTGTTTACTTTTCGCCCGAAAAACCCTTAATTTTAGTAAATTTTTTTTCATTAAAGGTGAATCAATAATAAAGATCAATTAAAAAAAATGAAATAACTTAAAATACAACAAATTCCCTTTGGGCAGTATGCGCTGTTTAGGCGCTAACGAGAAGAACGCAAAGCAGGCGACGCAGGGCATCCGAAAAATCCGGCTTTACAGAAGTTTGGTATCCGGCGAATATCACATGCAAGGAGGTATCCTCGTAGAATGTCCCACTTGACTCCTACTGCCTTGGTCTATTTACCCTCCTCCCTCGTTCGTGTCCCGGAGGTACCCCATTGGCCAAAGGATCATGAGAGGCGGAGTCGATGGCAGAATTAAAGTGTGCCGGCCAATCCTGTGATATCCCCCCACACTCAAGTCTAGAACGCGGCGAAAAATTATGATTGGCTAGGATGTCCCGGGGTCTCACGAGGATCCGCCCACTTGAGCAACGGGCCAATAAGCTATGAACGGAATGCTGGAGTGGAGTGGGATAATTCCCGCGGTATCAGGAGTCGAAGTCAAGTGGAACCTTCTACGAGGATACCTCCTTGCACGTTATGTTCGCCGGATAGAACCTTCCGAAAATCCCGATTTCTGGCTATGCTGCGCAAGTCTACGCTTTCTAACGCTTCCGTTTCCGCATTTCTCTTAATGTTTATTGCCAAATCTGCAATGAGGTTTCTTTTATAAGTAATATGTTGCTATATTTTCATTGTTTTAAGCTGATAGACGAAAGTTTTCGTAAATCAATTTAAACACGATTCGATTTCAAGTTTTTAAAATTTTTTTAGTTATTGTTATTATTTAATGGGAGTTTTTCCTACGATGTTGACTGAAAAAATGACAATAATCATGCGTTTTAATAATATCTACATTAAAGGATTTTTACTCCCATGGTAAAAAAAATAAATCTCGCGAAATGCGAATATTAATTTACAAATTAGTCGATAGATTAGAATTATGGTTTCCACGAATAAATATCTCCAATACCATCAAATTCTCTCCATTGTTAATATTTTTATTCTTTTAATACTATCTATCTTTAAACTGATTCAATTTATTAAGATAATATCTATCTATAGACACTAGATATACCAATAAAAGGTGTCTATATTCATACTATCTATAGCGGCTGAACTTCTTTAGTTTCCCCTTTGTCGTCTGCTTCCTCGTCTTCTCTGAAACGTGCCATAGGCGCATACTGTCCAAGAATCGCGGTTGCATTTACACGTAATTGGTTTATTTAATACATTTACATTTAATTTTTTTTAACTGTCCACGTAATTTCAGAGCATTTAGAGAAACATTCTACTTAAATGTCGTCACCAAATTCAGTTTATGAAAAGCGGAGCCGCAGGATGACCGCCCAATTCTAGGAGAATAATTTTAATTAATTTGTGGCGGCAGACAGGAGCGCGCGACGGATGCCTTACTGGCGTAGTTGCGCGACGGATGCCTTACTTGTCGGCGTAGTTTTGTAACCACCCACCAGAGGTCTCTATGGGGGTGGAGTGAACGCCGGAGCGGGCAGCCTAGGCAGTCCCTTCTACGCACGCGCTAGAGTACGGTTCCATTGTCAGAGTGCCTGCGGCATCACATTGTACCTCATATACAATAAACAAATGTTGTCGCTAACCGGCCTACGCTTCATTACCACCTGCCGCTAAAAATTTATAATTGATGAGTTGAAGCATCAGGTTGCTAATCGGGTCAATATTTTCTCTTTTACGTAATGATCAGTACTTATGTAGATCGTGATCAAATTTTAATCGTTCTTTGGTAGTTTTCGCCCTGCAAGATGACAGTCACTAACTATTTCCATATACTTGGTTATTATTAAACCATAATGAGGCTCACGCTGAAAATAAAAAAAAATTGAGCCCGAATAATCCGTCTACTAATTAACTTTGATTCAACACGCTTTGCGATTGTCATTGGTTTTTTGTTTATATATCTGTTGGTACTTTTTTGGACGCCGTACTGCATGGACATCAAAGACGAAAAGTCAACCTTCTTGTACAAAATCAATTGCTGGAGTTATACTTTTTATAACTAATGATTATTAGCCGGGATTGTATCCGTGTTAAAGTTTATAATTGTATTCAACGGAGAACTTTAATTTTTAATGAAATTTTATTGGACTCAATTGTAATTTCTTTTGCGTATTAATCAACCGTGATAAAATCAACGAGTTTGTGTAAAGGTCGCTTCGTTTCCAACGAATGTATAACTTTTGCAGTGGATCCTCTACGATGGTGGATATCTCTTCCTCAATTGTGATTAGCGATTTACAAATGAAAATTTTTGGATCGGATTTTAAAAGAAACATGTAAATGTTTATTTTGCTTAAAGCCCTAAATAGTGTAATATGATTCTCGGTGGAATATTTTTTTAACGATGCATTATTCTCGAAATCGCCGTCTTTGAGTTGATTTCCTATGACATTTAAATGCTTTTTTACCATAAGACTTAATATTTTATGCCTGGGTTTATATGCAATGATTCTTATAAAATAAAAAAATATATTCTTAAGGAACCTTTAACCTAATTACCCAGTCATCCTTTCAGTTTAAGGATCACATTCTGC
The DNA here is from genome assembly GCF_022747635.1 of Hetaerina americana. Lineage (NCBI taxonomy): Eukaryota > Metazoa > Arthropoda > Insecta > Odonata > Calopterygidae > Hetaerina > Hetaerina americana. The sequence goes on along the minus strand of NW_027286159.1, from coordinate 90,627 downwards.
AAAACCTCTGGAGAAGTTGAATATAAGCTAAAATATAAATGTTAAATTTTCAGCATCATTCTTCAAAGAGGTCCATTCCTATTTTCCTGCTTAACCTCCCTGTATGGAGGATATGGTATCAAGCCAACCATTTCAGAATTGCTTTAAATTTGCAATTGGTGATCAAAGGGGAGGAAAACTTAACAACTTTTTAGGATTTCTTTAACTGAAAACAATACATTTTGACTTCATTCATGCAGAGCCATAGAATGATACCTTATCTAACTGGAGAATATGACAAATTTACCCTGACTATAAAATTTTCTACATTAAAGCTATTGAGATGCTACTTTTGGTGTAGGAAATGATTGGTGTATTGAATACTTATATAATTTATTATGACTAGAGATATAAATGACTTATAGATTACACACTGATAATACTTACTTGAGTATGCATTGCATTAAGGGTCCATTATTCAGTGAGGAGCAGGGATGTCATAACACTTACTTGGGAACTAGGGAAAAATAATTTCGAGAACATCCCATGCATTTATACATCAAATCCATCTGGAACGAAGGCCTTTACTCCAAGAACGGGATGATTTAACTTAGTTAATCAGGCAGAACTGTAGTTGGTATGTCATATTTCTTTTAGGCAATGGGCCTAATGATTTGATACATTATGGCAGCAAAGTCTATTTGACAGGTTATTGTGCATAATTGGAATGGTTTAAATCAGAACACTGTAGCAAAACCCATCACAGGTAAAACACCTTTGGCTCTTCAGAATTAGGGAGGGATAGGAAAACCAAAAACCTTGTGAATGACTCGTCGGCAGACAATAATAACATTTAATGTACAGCAGCAGCCTTTGAGAAACATTCTCTTTTGATTTCTCATAGGGATCTGGTGTTAATGATAGTCTAATGGTATAGGTAAAGTTTTTGATGTACAAAGCCTAGATAATGGTACAATGTGGCATTTACTTACCTCTTTTACTAAAACAACCCGGCATCCAACACTACGAGAAGCTTCTCTTCAAAAGCACATATTTCTTTCATTTTGTCCAACATCCCAATTCTTTTCTTTCTCTTTCCTTGCTTACCTCACATTCTCACCTCTGTAACAGACTTCAATATTCTCAGAGAACTCAAACAATGGACAAAAACTTCAGCACACACATCAAAATGGTAATGTAATCACAACCCATAACGGCACTTAATAAAAGAATTCCATACGTCATACCAAATTACATAGTTATTACCACATGAGATTATTTGACAAATCTTAATTGAACAAAATCAGTTTGTATTACTTGACAGAATATAGCTACATAATGTAATCGTTTGATATTTTAGTGGAATGTATTTTGAATTCATTTACTATTTGATAAATTTAGCAAAATGGCATTTTGTACAAAAGCTACTTTTGCTTGAACTATAATTTATGGCTGAGGAGAGAGTATCTGCGATTGATTGGACAGAAATTCAAAACTTGAACCTTCATGTTGAAGGCATTAACTTCACTCTTCCCAAATCATTCTATGGCATCAGAATGGCATTGATCGTTACTGATGCTATCACCTAGTGCTTTTAGTGAACAACTTGTGATGCCAATTGAAGAATAGCATAGGGTTACTTAGAGCCAGAGAATAAGCCTCTTGAATGCCCTTAATTTAATGTCTGCTCAAGGATAGGGAAACCTGACCATACCTGCATGGAAATCAAAGAAATATCAGAAGCAATGCATTATTTACTTTCTGTGTAGCAAAATTTTACCTCAGGATTGGACATGTTTTAACTGATTCCATTAGGAAAATTAATTCTTATTGTTTTGAAATGTTATGTGGCTTTCTTTAAAGAGAAAATATTCACTGATACAACTATCAACCTAATTTACATACCAGCCTATGTAAATAATCTTTTCAAATCACTTGACTAGCTTCAATATAGAATTCAAAGCAGTGTAATCTATTTATTTATCACTCAAAATGTCCATTATACAACAGAATCAATTACAATGGACTCAATTCTGATAAATATTAAATATTTTAAAAATATGTCAAAAGTGATAGCAATAGATATAATATGAATCACAAGATTTACCAATATTGGTAGCAAAAGACAAAATGAATTATATACAATGGAAGACAGATTTATAGGGATGGTGCTCCGATGATTGCAGTCACAACGGACCTACCTTAGGGAAGACATTTAGTGCATGCAGTGCTGCTCTTGAGAAGCTTGTGTGTGTGTGCGGTAAACATATATATGAAGATATATACACATACATGTGTATTAAAAAAACCATAAACACAGTAATCAACTAGAAGGTTGGTTTGATAGGTGATGATAGAGTTCACCCAGTACTAAGCCCGACGGCTTGCGAAAATCACACATCGTTTGCTATTTCCCTTAAATGTCATCCCAAAATGGACATGCCTTGTCAAAAACTGAAAAGAAAAACACTTCATCACTACATAATTTGATATAGGAGCCAAAAACTTTGGCATAAACAATTTTTTGCGACACCTATATGCCAATGGATTGAATCAATGAATAAAAGATGTTCGTGAAAATTGAAAAGTTTAGTGTCTTTACAATGAATACACATATTTTGAAGGAAGTATATCCCATACTATAGAGTAAAGCCATAATTTACTTCTACCATACGACATAAAGTCAAGATTTGCTGGATATACAACACCATTTATGATAAACCCTTGCAGTTCAAAGATATATTGCATAGATATGAATCAACATAACAAGATGTTTTAAAAAAGGAAGGCAGGTTTACTTCACAGATATAAGAACAGCGATGGAGAAACATTTCAATGAAAATTTACTGTGACGACAAAGGAATTACATTCTAGTGTCACGGTGTAAGTTAGGTATGCATACATGTCTGCTTATAATCAAATATTTCTCACCTTACCTAATTTAGAACAGCTTGCTTTAAATGAACAAAAAACATCTTCCATGAAATAAATATTTTATCAAATCCATGCAAACCTTTTCGGAGTGAAAATATTGCCAGCAATTTATCGGTAACTTAAATCAAAATCTAAATCAACTTTTTACAAATACATAGAGAATGAGTAATTAAATTAGCTGTTAAAAAAATTTTTCCACACTGAGCAGGAGTTCTCTATCTATTTTTAACAATCTGATGGTTTGGGAAGAAAATTACTTGTATGAATACAAAGTTAGAGCATTAAAAAATTTCACAGTAATTAAGTATTTAAAAAAATTGCCACATTAAAGGTATTGCACAAATACATTTTTAAAATGATAACTCAAAGCACTGCACTCTCCATTTGTGACCTCTGTTAATTTTACAACAAATATACCAATGCCATATTTTTGAAACTGTCTATAAATATTCGAATCATCTTCATATATGCCTTCATGGAAATCCTCTTCATATATGACTTCATGGAAATCCTCTTCATATATGCCTTCATTGAAATCCTCTTCATATATGCCTTCATTGAAATCCTCTTCATATGTGCCTTCATGGAAATCCTCTTCATATATGCCTTCATGGAAATCCTCTTCATATATGCCTTCATTGAAATCCTCTTCATATATGCCTTCATGGAAATCCTCTTCGTATATGCCTTCATGGAAATCCTCTTCATATATGCCTTCATTGAAATCCTCTTCATATATGCCTTCATGGAAATCCTCTTCATATATGACTTCATTGAAATCCTCTTCATATATGCCTTCATGGAAATCCTCTTCATATATGCCTTCATGGAAATCCTCTTCATATATGCCTTCATGGAAATCCTCTTCATATATGCCTTCATGGAAATCCTTTACATATATGCCTTCATGGAAATCCTCTTCATATGCCTTCATCAAAATCCTCTTCATATATACCTTCATTCAAATCCTCATGTCAATTCCCTCAAGAATTTGAAAAAAAATCCATGGTAAATGATAGAATTGCCATGTCTGACTTATGTCTGTAGCTGGTTTATTTAGAGTATGGGAAGAAGTAAATAAATGGTGACACTGAAGAAATCCATTGTCAGAAATGCTAAGCCAAGAGAGTGGTGGGTGTCAGAGGTCAAAAAGTTATCATAACATAACAAAGCCTAAATATTATTTAATTAGCTATGAAATGCTTTAAATCAAATTATTTGAAAAAAATAAACACTCCTCACCAAGCTTGATGGAGTAGAAGGAGGGTTTTTTTTTAAGTATTGAGGTCCCATGGACTTCACCCGCCGTGGTCCCAGGATGGCCCTCTCCGACACACTGCCATTTTGAAGAAATAATACTGTCCAACCATGCCCATCTCTGATCGTCAATATGATGGGATGGATTTGGTAGTGACCACTTACACAATCAAATGTGCCTATCAATCCTAATTCCATAGGGCACAAATATGGTCACTCCCTGGAAAGTAAGCCAAGGAGGATGCCGTGAGAGGATCAACGAAATATTCCACTGTTTATCTGAGTTACCCAAAATACACGATTCAAATTAAAAGAAAAAGACTATAGGAAAGGCCAATCTGACTTCATCCATTATATTAGATATGATATGTAGTCAAGGGAGCCACAGGAAATTGCTTTCATTAGAACCATTATATATATATATATATATATATATATATATATATATATATATATATATATATATATATATATATATATATAAACTATACACACAGTAATCAACCCAAAGGTTGGTTTGGTAGATGATGTTAGAGATCACCCAGTACTAAACCCAATGGTATGTGAAATTCAAACATCAGGGCATTGGGGCTAGTTCCTGTTTTGAAAAAAAAAAGAACTGAACTCACCAAAAAGAGGCATAATATACTGAAAATCCACTGCAATACTGAAGATATACGGAAGATACTTGCAATTTCCATTGCTGTCATTGAAGATAATATGATGACTGCTCTCCATAAGACTGGAATCCCGTTATTTAGAGAAAAAACAATATGGATTTGATTTCCATGGAAAATTTTCTGTGGATATATATGAATTTGAAATTGAGAGTTCTATTCCGTTTGGAATTGAATTTATCACAGTGCTTAACAGAGTTGGGAATAAATGTGTTTTGACATTTTCCAGGATTGCTGAAAAATACTTATTATGCATCTAATCATTGTGAACTAGCATTTTCAGCAATTAACAAAAGGTAAAGTAAAGAAAAGGAAAGTATTCTCAGTAGTAGTAGTATTTAGGGGAGGGGACTAACAGCTAAGGTCATTTGAGCCTTTAAGTAATGGACCGGAAAGGATGAAGGGTGGAGAGAAACCCATCGTAGGAATTAGCGTACTCTTCACGAGAGGTGGCAAGGGGTCCACAGCTTTATGTCCCATCCGACGGACGGCGTACTCACTCAAAGTTCCCTCCACAAAGCACCCCAAGTAGGAATCGAGATACCACTGAAAAATATTCAACACTGCCGGGATTTGAACCCGGACCCTCAGGGTGGGAATTAAGTACGATGGTCACCACACCAGGAAAGGAATCTTTTTGTAGAAGGGAAGCTGAGAGTTGCTTTATCATAACCTCAACAAATTACGAGGCAATGTGTTGGCATCTGACTCAAATTTCACATTCATTTAGAGGGTGACATCATTTCATATTCAATATCAATGAGTTACTGTCTCTGTAATCCACAGGAAAGAAATGAGACAAAGCATTCTTTAACAACATTCATGATGAAACACCATTCAAATAAAATTCACCAAACTAATGTTGCACAAATCCATCAGTGGGCTTGCAGGATAATTCAATGCTCAGAAACAAATATTTCAACCGTTGGCTGCACATTAACACTTCTGGATAAAATAGGTGTGTAACCAGATGAACTAAATGTTTCAAAATTTATTTCTCTACTCTTTGGCTATCACCTAAGCTGAGGGCAACTTTGAAGAAGCACTTATTTTTGGTGCTAGATGCCTATAATTATAAAAAACCATTGAATGGATCATGAAATCATTACAGACTCATTTTTCCACAGAGCCAACATGTAATTTGTTAGTTCTAAAATATTTTTGCTAGTAGATAAAAACTATTCATCATGTATATTTTTAATATTTAAATTAGCGAATATCGCTGAAGCTTAAAAGTTGACCTTTTGCCAGGTCAAGTAAGTGTTTCACTTACCTCATATGTTTGATGCAATTGCTATTAGACTCTTTTTCCCTCATCTCCTTATTCTCTTATTTTCTTTCTTAGTTTTACTGCAGAGTAAATACCGCAGGAGATTGAACGAGAGGGCGATGAACATGAGTTTAAGCATGCTTGCCACTGCCACTAAGGCACTGAAGTGTGAAGAGGTAAACGTGAGCCGCCAAGGTTTGCTATTAGACCTGAAAATCCTTTAAATTAGATGCAACACCAACACACACAGCATGGAAACCCCTAATGAAGCATTAGTTTTAAGTGAATGCATTTTCAATTTGAATACAAAAGAGTTCACATATTGCCATGATAGGGCACATGAGGATTGCCATATGTGTATCTCAACCCATGGAATATCGTTGATTCATTCCAGTTTCATTTGAAATATCTTGCAATTAGAAAATAAGAGTATATGTGCATATACTTACCGTATTTTCCCATCGATAATGCGCGCGTTATATATTCAAAAATGTTGAGATGCTCGAAAAATATGACGATGCGCGTTATGTAATGAAAATTGAAAAAATCCATCCGTGTAGACTATAGTTTAAAGAAGTCTCGCAAAAATAGATGTCTGCAAAAATGCCGTTCTAATTGCATCCTATTTCATATAGATCATTTACGTTTATAGTAATTTCATCTCATAAATTCATGAGAAAAAGAAGAATACATAATTTCTAAATTTCATTTAATCTTATACGTAGTACTTCTTTATGCAATTACATAGTACTTCACGTATACGTCGAGCCATTATTATTATTATTAGATTATCTACCGGTTAAGGTAGGTTTTTGGATGGACACAACTACCAAATAAATAATACGTAGAGCACGTCGTATTTTATACACGAACGTAAAAACATATGAAAGGGTAGGCAGATCACTCTATGAAAGGGTAGGTAGTTCACTCTCCGAAGTTAACTCTCCCTCATCTTCTAGAACTGGCGTTGAAATATAGCATACACCTTTTTCAAATCCATTTCTTAAACAAGCCTCTCTGACACCCTGCCAACATTCCATGATACACCGGCTTATTTCTTCATGAGACACTCTTTTAATAATTCCCGATTCTGGGTAGCCTTTCATTCCAGGCATCAATCACCTAGGTCAACTAGAACTAACTTTGATTCAAAAGATTCATTAATGGATACTTCCTGGCAGTGTCGCGATTTCCTTTCACGAAATTGATGACTTCTAGCTTAAAATCGCTGTATACGATTTTATTCTCCATGGGTAATTTTCTTGAGAAAATACTATATTACAAAAGCTTAAAATAATTCAGGTTTGAAACAATCACCATATGAGCGGCACTTCCATAGAACTTCGAGGTGTCTAAAACAGCTGAGCGACTATACTAGCAAAGCGAAAAAAACAAACAAAGCAAGAAATAACTTATTAATTCATTCTCTTATGCTTTTATTTGATTTGCTGAAAGATAATTTATATGACAAATAGAAGGGCACACAAACCAAAGTCTCGTTTTGAGTTACGAATCATAGCGAAAAAGTAATAAGGCCGTTTCTATTGGCTTATTTTTTTACCCTTCTGTTGTTTGGAATTAATTGAAATCACCTGGCTCTAATCTTCTGTATACTTAAGGTAGATATAGCCACAGGCAATCATGATCCCATGTACTAAATGGTTGTTACAATCTTTTAGTGTATGGATATAGATGTATTTTTACACGCAATATACGTATGCACCCACCAACACACTTTGATGCGCGGCTTCTATACACATTCAAGATACCTATGAAGCCCTGGGCGTGCGGTATCTATACAAATTCATGATAACTAGAATGGTCTCGGTGCGCGTCATCGATGAGAATGTATATATATATATATATATATATATATATATATATATATATATATATATATATCATCCCATGTAATAAATGGTTGTTACCATCTTTTAGTAAATGGATGTAGATGTATTTTTACACACAATATACGTATGCACACACCAACACAAACTTGCGGCTTCAGTGGGTAGAGCGTTGGACTGCTGACTATAGGGTCCCGGGTTCAATTTCCGCAAGGCACTCTGGGCACCTGTAGCTCCACCCAAGCTAAAGTGATTTTTCGGGTACCAGGACTTCCTGGGAAACCATAACCGGCACAGGGAAAGGAAATGGCATGGCCCCTCTACCCTGATGTGTGAATTTTCACAGGCAGTATAGGGCTTAGTACTGGGTGATCTCTAGCATCACCTATTAAACCGACCTTCGGGTCGATTACTGTGTTTATGGTGGATCGGATATATATACAAATATATATATATATATATATATATATATATATATATATATATATATATATATATATATATATATATATATATATATATTTTTTTTTTTTTTTTTTTTTTTTTTTAAGGTAATCTACCGGTTAAGGTAGGTTTTTGGATGGACAACTCTAACCACCAAACAGATATTTTATTACTCCTAACAAAACACAAAATCCATCATCCTACTCTATATCAGGTCCCTCTTCATCTCTGAGTACTTTCTTCCTCCCTTCATCCCGTCCAACATTCCCATCCTGTTCCTTCCCTTTCCTCTTTTGCCCAACATTCTACCCTCTATCACAGTCTTCAACATCCCACTGCCGGTCAACACCCCCTTCATCCACTTTTCCTGCCTCCATAGGATTGCTCCCAACAAACCCCTCTCTTCGCCCACCATACCAAGTACTTCCTCATTTGTTTTCTCCTCTGAAACCATAACCGGCACAGGGAAAGGAAATGGCCCCTTTACCCTGATGTGTGAATTTTCACAGGTAGTATAGGGCTTAGTACTGGGTGATCTCTACCATCACGTATGTAACCGACCTTCGGGTCGATTACTGTGTTTATGGTGGATCGGATATATATATATATATAGTATATATATATATATATATATATATATAGTATATATATATATATATATATATATATATATATATACATATATATATTCTTTCTTGGTCTCGCAGTGAAGAAATTACTGTCAACACAACCACTGAAACCTCTATTGTGGCTCAGATACGTCGATGATATCTTCCTCCTCTGGCCACATGGTACCGATTCTCTGCAAGCTTTCATTCCCGACCTCAATGCTTCGTCCTCTGTCTCCTTCAGTTCTACAGTTTTATCCTCCCAAATCACCTTCCTGGATGTAAACGTAACTTTAAGAAACCAAACATTTCACACCTCTGTACATATTAAACCCACAAACAAACAGTAATACTTACACTACAATAGTTGCCACCCCATCTCACACAAAACGCTCCATTCGTTACTCCCTTTGCATAAGAGGACACAGAATTTCCAATGACGCTGATTCCCTTGATAATTTCCTTTCAAGTCTACTCTGTTCCCTCCTCAAACGAGATTATCCCGAATCCCTCCTGAACAAAAGAATCCGGAAACATGCGTACACTCCCAAACCTTCCTCCACCGCGGAACCCCACCCTCTCTCAATTTGCACAACATACTTCCCGGGCTTAGAATCTGTACGATCAATCCTAAAAGACCTGCACCCTAACCTAAAAAATCATAATGCCACCTTTTTCCCAAATGTCCCTCAGTTACTTTCAAACGCCCCGCCAACCTAACCGATCTCCTCAAATCAACCAATCCACTCCTTAAATCCCCAACCCGTCCTAAAACCACTCCCACGCCATGCAATAAACCCAGATGCAAAACATACCCTATTTTCAAAACCAAAATCCGATCCCTCTCCTACCCGCTTTTTAACTCTCTCCCACCAATTACCTCCTCTACTTGCACATCTAGCAATGTGGTGTACCTTCAGAAGTGCCAACTTTACCCTAACTATTATATTGGGCAGGGCACCACACCCCTCAATATCAGAATCAAACCCAACCGAACCTCATGCATAAACTCTTCCTTAATTGATATGCTCCCTATCCCAAAACAAGCCTCCGAACACAACACTCCCATTGATAAATGCAATAGTGTATCCATCATAGCATCCCTCCCACCCTCTGATCCTCCACTGAAACTGAACAGATTCGAGCAATACTTCATCTGGCTCTTGGAGTCCTGGAATTGGCCAGGAATCAACATTAGGCACTAATTACCCTGATCCAATTATATTTTCATCCCCCTTCCAACCCCATCACCTTCCACATTTTCCCCACCCTTCTAACGCTGCCCCTCCAAACCCGTCCCTTCGGAATTCTCTCCCCACCTTCTCCTTCCATCCATCGCTCCAGCCCTCGTATTCCTTTCCGTTCTGTCCTCCTCTCCCTTGATAAAGGTGGTCACGACCATCGAAAATTCGAAAAATAGTGAGCCTCTTTTTTTTGTGTGTTTCTGTGTTTTTGTCTGTGTCCACTAGTGCTAAATGTTATATATATATATAAATTAAGTAATCTACCGAATAGTTTAAATTTAAAAGAGGGGAGGAAATTAAAAAAGAAGGTTGACTCGGAGCTCCAGTTGCACCGCATATTATTAATATTATTATTTAGTAATCTACCTGTTAAGGTAGGTTTTGGATGGGCACAACTACCAAATAATTATATTTTGTGACTCATAGCAAAACTCAATCCAGGAACCTACTCCACATCAAGTCCCTCTTCAACTCCGAGTACCTTCTTCCCCCCCTCATCCCATCCAACATCCCTATCCTGCTCCTGCCCTTGCCTCGTTTGCCTACCATTCTCCCCTCTCTTACAGTCTTCAACATCCCACTACCGGTCAACCACCGGGTTTACCATCTCCATTTTTCTCCACACCCACATTTCAAAAGCCTCCAATCCTCCTGCTTCAATGACCACATTTTCGTGCTGTACATACAGGTAGCTATGCTCCATATCAAAGTTTTTACGAGCCTTTTCTTAATATCCTTACTCAACTTCCTCCTTATGAACTCCCTTCTTATTGTGAAAGCCTCTTTGCCTAGTGCGATTTTCTGATTCGCCGCTCCTGCCTCATCTTTTTGTTACGGATGCTGCATTTCATAAAAACTAAATTGTGGTTAAAATCTGTATCCGCTCCTGGGAAGCTATGCGAATTGATTACACTGGTCCTAAAGCTGTGCCTTACCATAAAATATCCTCGCTGATACATTTCTGAGTCACCTGGCATTTTCCATGTATACTTGTACGTTTTGTGGTGTCTAAACCAAGTGTTGGTGATGACTAACCCCTGTCTCCTGCAGAATTCAACTAATTTCTCCCCGCGGTCATTCCTCGAGCCTAAACCGTAGTCCCCAACATCGTTGCCATCTCTTCCTTCGCCTACCGTCGCATTCCAATCCCCCATCACTATCAAATGTTTCCCTGCAGGAACACACGCGATTATGTCCTCTACCTGGCCGTAAATCCTATCGACCTCTTCTTCCATATGGTTTTTCGGTGGCATGTATACCTGAATAATAACCAAGATCGTCAGTTCTGCTTTTATCTCTACTAGTAGTAATCTATCCGTTACCTGCTCTATGTTGACTACGCTTTTTCCTACCTCTTCATTTAATACTATGGCAACCCCTCGTTGGGTCTCGTCCACGCCGCTGTATATTGTTCTACACATATCACTCCAGTAATCCCCGCTAACCTTCGATCTCACCTCGCATAGATCCAAAATATCTATTCTTCCCCTTTTTATCTCTCGCTTAACATTCTTCAATATTCCTGTCCTCACCGTTGTCCTAACATTCCACGTTCCTATTCTAACTAATGTGGTATTCTTCTCCTGCGTCTTCTGTCCTGCTGCTGCTGGTTTTCCCTTGCAAGGGTTTCGTGGGATGGCGACAATGGAAGCCTTGCCTCCCTCGCTGCCGGGCACGACACATGGCCGATTGGACCGAGCCCCGTAGTTGCCAGGACTCAAAATCTCTGTGTAGTCCATCATATTTTTCTAGGGAATGATAATTGAGGTGGTTTCCCGTTGCCTTCCTCAATAGTGTTTTTAACGTGACACCATCACTTACTGGCCGCCCAACTGGGGTCAGATGCCATTGCAGCCGCCACACTGAGGAACAGAAGCTGCGTGGACTACTTTTCGTTTGGCTCCTAACCTTCGACCTATCTGGCATGGGTGACCCTACCAGGAGCAATTATTATTACTCCTGCCAGCACAGCTCTAGGGGTCATAGGAACGCACAAGCCCTTCCATTACGTCAAGGTTGTAGTCCGGGGAGGGGAATTTAGGATAAATACATGACAAAGTAGTGCAATTAGAAAATGGTAAAATTTATTCGACGATTTACCACGGAGTCCTATCCTAATTCATTACTCCGGACCTATCATTCAAGTCACTTGTGAAGCTATGCTCAGCTTTTTCGAGTAAAATCTGAGAAAAGGAAGAAGAACAAAAATTAAATAGAATAAGAATTGATGTCTTTTAAACATTGCTAAAGTGTTTTCCATAGACATTCAGAATTGCTTTTTCCAGTCTCGAACTGTTGATGATATCTGATATGCAACCTTTGGTTCGCGAAGTGAATGCTCTCACTGTCTCACTGGAAGCGCGTACAATGGTATACCATGATATAACATGGTATACTGTGATTACTTCGACGAGCTACTTTCTTCAGATTGCTCAATGTATGGAGTTACCGAAAGGATTCTTCCTGCTCCACGGGAAGAAATCTTTAGGAGAAAATCGGATAGGATAACCAAGGAAGAAAACACTCCCAGCCCAATTTTTGTGTCTCCTCCAGATTTACACATTTGCAGTTTCCTCTTTTTCTACCATATTTAAAACTTGGTTGTCTGTCCTACCCCTGTTTCTCTTCAAAATTTACTCCATTCTTCTCTCTACCCACACTTCAAGAGCCTCCACTTTTTATCTCAAAGACCAGGTTTTGAATCCAGTTCTCACTGCTCCACATCCTTAACTAATTTTTTATGACTATATGCAGTGCACTTACCTCCTTCTTGCATGTGTCTCTTCTGCCCACACATTTCCTCTACTAATGCCTCTTCTGCTACTTCTATTTACCTCCGGTATACAGCAAATTACGCTCTGAGTACGTACAAGAGTAGAATTCACGTAATTCGGCAGTATAATGGCAGTTTGGGATTTAAGAATAGGTCTGGAAAGTTTTCGAACGGTGGTAAATTCTTAGAAATTAGTATTCTTTGGCACTAACTGCGATTGAATGAAGCGCTAAAGACATCACCATTTCTTGTTTGTCAAGTCACATAAATATGAATATGTTGATGCACATAATTTTTAGTAAAAGGAGAAAATGGTTATCAAAACGATAGTGACTACTTTTTCGAAAGATCCTTCAAAACATTCACTTGTGATGACTTTGAAAAATGTACTTAGACTTACCTGGCTGGTGATAAAGGTTTGTGATCTTACATATCCTAAAAACTAATATTATCTTATATATCCTAACAATCGTCTCGTGAAATTTATGAGAGAAGAAGGTAGAATCATTCCTGAATCTCTTTGTAATATTGAGGTACAACAAAAAAAAATTAGTGCACTTAAACAACAGATCGCTGGAGTTATATCACACGAATGTAAATACTTTTCATCACTCCCTCCCATGATTTCTATGTACAGTATCTGTTTTTCGTAGAAATTGATAATTCAGTGGTATTTCTGTGCTACATGATAACCTTTCGTTCCACATTTAGTCTCGCAGGGCATATGTAACATTCTTCATATAATGCATTTAGTGATAATTATAGTTTCCGCAGCACCAAATTTCTTTTAGATAAAAATTACATGATACATATCTTATTCCATAGTATCATTTTCGATAATGACCAGCTATCATAAAAAACGAAAAGGAAATCACAGGAGAGTCGATAAATAGTACTCATATTCACGCAATCATAATTCCATTTCCGATTCGAAAACCTAAATTCAATTACGTGCGTATTAACAGCATTTAGCCAAATAACCAAATGCACCCATCAATAATTATGCTCTATCCCCATGGTAAAAATTGGTATTGACCAATTGATTAAAAAAAATATACTCCAGGATCCATTCCCCAGCATACAAACTGAATATGCGAGGGATTATTCCACACTCGGTTGCTCAAAGGCTATTAAAAAAAAGGAAGGATTTTAGGAAACTCGAAGGACATCTCGGATTTTCTCGCAGCTGTGTCATTTTGGAGTGATACCACAACCATTTACCCAAAAGAGGTTTCTACTTTGTTATTGAAGGGCCTGAATTCGAAAAATTCACAGAAAGAAATTAATAAAATTAACAAAGGTTAACGTTTAGTATGGAAGACCTTATCTTTTACAGGAATAAGCATCGGGATAAACCACCTGGCTGCCAGGGGACATGAGTGGGGAGGAGAGGATGTGGGGCGCCATTTAAATAAGTGAGAATAATTTTAGAGGAGGCACCAAACCTCAAGAGAATGGACTTTGGAGAATGTTCATTGGAGGCTCTACCCAGATGTTGGTGTATTTAATGACTGCTCTGATCATCCACAAGACTTATTTCTGTTTTTTTATTTTCCTTGCCCTCCCTCATTCTTTTGAGCCGGAGGATTCCCCTATGAATAGCCTTGGTCCTAGCCATAGCTACTACCACCAAGATCTGCTCCAGGCAGGCTCGAGCCCAGACCCTTCTGCGCTCAGGCTGCAGGCAGTGTACTGACTACTTGGGCTATAAATCATGTTTGTATTCATGAGAAGATAATAAATTTTATAAGTATCAAGTAGACGATTTACTTCGCATTTCAGTCTATTCACATCACATCTGTGCTCTACCTTCAAATTTCTTTTGCAAATCAACTGCTTGTAATTTTTCTTTCCATATTAATAATAAACAAATTGCATTATGAGTGGTTCAGTATTTGCATGAAAGATTTGGGCAAATTGCAGCTAGACACCCACTGGATGTCACCAAAAAAGTGAAAATGATGGTTTTTGCTAGTTGTATTAGAACTTTCTTAATATTTGTGCAGAAAGGATTCTCACCATAAAAGGATGCTTGTGTTGTAAGTTTAGGAGTGAATTAATAATGTACGTATACTGTTTCTACTTTTATAGAGAAATCTACGAATACTGGTAAATATTGGTAAAAGGTCGGACTTATTCCATACTAATTCAAAGATATTAAATTTTGTAAACAATTGAGAAATTGGTGCTTTTTGAACTGGAAAATAACTTGAATGTAGAGAAGACTGTCCCATTAAAAAAAATAGAATTATCCTTTAGGGTTATTCTAAAAAAAATATTAAATTGCTCTTAGATATAAGGCTATTTAAATAATAATTTTTATGCCCCAATTCATGAAATCCACCTTAGTACTACTTAAAGTTTGGTATACCTTTGTCAGCCATTGAATTGTAGACAAGACGGAACTCTAATACAAAATTGTTTATTAATATTTCATTGGAAGAAAACAGAAATGTGATAGAAATTTTGTTTCACTCAAGGTAATTACTCCACGGGTTTGCCTCAACTAGGCATACCTAACCATGAGATGGTAATATAAAGTTTTCGAAATTTACGCAAACTAACTCGCGGAATAAGAGGAAAGCCCTAAGGCGTAACCCGCTCAAGAACCAGAGAGATAGGTTTTGTACGTTGTTATTTGAGTAATTGTACATCACTAATGTGATGCACAACTGAAAAACGGGAAGAGAAGAAATCCCAGACATAGTAGGAAGTCCAAATAAAGAATCTATATTTACCATACGACTGAAACGACGGTGCGCCATGGCAAATTTCCGATGTTGGTAGTAAAATTTTGATTTCTAGTTGGAATAAACCATTACTTCAAGCCATAAAACTATTCAAGTTCGTCAATTTATGGTCTTGAAACGTGTCAAATTCATCGCTGTTTTATTAATTGAAATAATTGTAGCCCACGTGCTTGACTTTGCAAAATTCTGTCTACTTTTCGCCCGAAAAACCCTTAATTTTAGTAAATATTTTTTCATTAAAGGTAAATCAATAATAAAGATCAATTAAAAAAATGAAATAACTTAAAATACAACTAAATCCCTTTGGGCGGTATGCGCTTTTCAGGCGCTAACGAGAAGAAGGCAAAGCAGGCGACGCAGGGCATCCGAAAAATCCGGCTTTACAGAAGTTTGGTATCCGGCGAACATCACATGCAAGGAGGTATCCTCGTAGAATGTCCCACTTGACTCCTACTGCCTTGATCTATTTACCCTCCTCCCTCGGCGGTGTCCCGGAGGTACCCCATTGGCCAAAGGAACAGGGGGGCGGAGTCGATGGCAGAATTAAAGTGTGCCGGCCAATCCTGTGATATCCGCCCACACTCCGTTCTAGATTGCGGCGAAAAATTATGATTGGCCGGGTTCCCCCGGGGACTCACGAGGATCCGCCCACTTGAGCAACGGGCCAATAAGCCATGAACGGAATGCTGGAGTGGAGTGGGATAATTCCCGCGGTATCAGGAGTCGGAGTCAAGTGGAACCTTCTACGAGGATACCTCCTTGCACGTTATGTTCGCCGGATAGAACCTTCCGAAAATCCCGATTTCTGGCTATGCTGCGCAAGTCTGCCGCTTTCTGACGCTTCCGTTTCCGCATTTCTCTTCATCTTTATCGCCAATTCAGCAATGCGGTTTCTGTTACAAGTAATATTTTGCTATATTTTCATTGTTTTTTGCAGATAGACGAAAGTTTTCGTAAATCAACTTAAACACGATTCGATTTCAAGATTTTTAAATTTGTTTATTTATTGTTATTATTTAATGGGAGTATTTCCTACGATGTTGACTGAAAAAATAATAATAATCATGCGTTATAATAATATCTACATTAAATGATTTTTACTCCCATCGTAAAAAAATAAATTTTGCTAAATGCGAATATTAAATTACAAATTAGTCGATAGGTTAGAATTATGGTTTCCACGAATAAATATCTTTAATACCATCAAATTCTCTCCGTTGATAATATTTTTATTCTTTTAATACTATCTATCTTTAAACTGATTCAATTTATTAAGATAATATCTAACTATAGACACTAGATATGCCAATAAAAGGTGTCTATATTCATACTATTTATAGCGGCTGAACTTTTTTAGTTCCGCCTTTGTCGTCTGCTTCCTCGTCTTCTCTGAAACGTGCCATAGGCGCATACTGTCCAAGAAGCGCGGTTGCATTTACACGTAATTGGTTTATTTAATACATTTACATTTAATTTTTTTTAACTGTCCACGTAATTTCAGAGCATTTAGAGAAACATTCTACTTAAATGTCGTCACCAAATTCAGTTTATGAAAAGCGGAGCCACAGGATGACCGCCCAATTCTAGGAGAATAATTTTAATTAATTTTTAATTGATGAGTTGAAGCATCAGGTTGCTAATCGGGTCAATATTTTTTCTTTTACGTAATGATCAGTACTTATGGAGATCGTGATTAAATTTTAATCGTTCTTTGGTAGTTATCGTCCTGCAATATGACAGTCACTAACTAGTTCCATATACTTGGATATTATTAAACCATAATGAATCTCACTCTGAAAATTAAAAAATATGAGCCCGATTAATCCGTCTACTAATTAACTTTGATTCAACACGCTTTGCGATTGTCATTGGTTGGTTGTTTATATATCTGGTGGTACTCTGTAGGACGCCTTACTGTATGGACATCAAAGATGAAAAGTCAACCTTTTTGTTAAAAATCAATTGCTGGAGTTATAATAATGATAACTAATGATTATTAGTGGGGATTATATCCGTGTAAAAGTTTATAATTGTATACAACGGAGAACTTAAATTTTTAATGAAATTTTATTGGACTCAATGGTAATTTCTTTTGCGTTTAAATCAACCGTGATAAAATCAACGAGTTTGTGTAATGGTTGCTTCGTTTCCAATGAATGTATAGCTTTTGCAATGGATCCTATACGATGGTGGATATCTCTGCCTCAATTGTGATGTGCGATTTACAAATTAAAATTTTTGGATCGGAGTTTAAAAAGAAACATGTAAATGTTTATTTTGCTTAAAGCCCTTAATAGTGTAATATGATTCTCGGTAGAATATTTTTTTACCGATGCACTATTCTCCAAACCGCTATCTTTGATTTCCTATCTAACTCATTTTCTAAATGCTTAATAATGAATTTATTTGACATTTAAATGCTTTTTTACGATAAGACTAAATATTTTATGCCTGGTTTTATATGCAATGATTCTTATAAAATAAAAAAAATATATTCTTAAGGAACTTATAACGTAATTACCCAGTCATCCTTTCAGGTTAAGGATCATATTCTGCAAAACCTCTGGAGAAGTTGAATGTACGCTAAAATATAAATGTTAAATTTTCAGCATCATTCTTCAAAGAGGTCCATTCCTATTTTCCTGCTTAACCTCCCTGTATGGAGGATATGGTATCAAGCCAACCATTTCAGAATTGCTTTAAATTTGCAATTGGTGATCAAAGGGGAGGAAAACTTAACAACTGTTTAGGATTTCTTTAACTGAAAACAATACATTTTGACTTCATTCATGAAGAGCCAGAGAATGATACCTTATCCAACTGGAGAATATGACAAATTTACCCTGACTATAAAATTTTCTACATAAATCTATTGAGATGCTACTTTTGGTGTAGGAAATGGTTGGTGTAGTGAATACATATATAATTTATTATGACTAGAGATATAAATGACTTATAGATTACACACTGATAATACTTACTTGAGTATGCATTGCATTAGGGGTCCATTATTCAGTGAGGAGCAGGGATGTCATAACACTTATTTGGAAACTAGGGAAAAATAATTTCAACTGCATCCAATTCATTTATTCATCAAGTCCATCAGGAAGGAAGGCCTTTACTCCAAGAACGGGATGATTTAATTTAGTTGATCAGGCAGAACTGTAGTTGGTATGTCATATTTCTTTTAGGCAATGGGCCTAATGATTTGATACATTATGGCAGCAAAGTCTATTTGACAGGTTATTGTGCATAATTGGAATGGTTTAAATCAGAACACTGTAGCAAAACTCACCACAGGTAAAACACCTTTGGCTCTTCAGAATTAGGGAGGGATAGGAAAACCAAAAACCTTGTGAATGACTAGTCTGCAGACAATAATAATATTTAATGTACAACAGCAGCCTTTGAGAAACATTTTCCTTTGATTTCTCATATAGATCTGGTGTTATGATAGTCCAATGGTATAGGTAAAGTTTTTGATGTACAAAGCCTAGATAATGGTAAAATGTGACATTTACTTACCTCCTTTACTAAAACAACCCGGCATCAAACACTACAAGAAGCTTCTCTTCAAATGCACATATTTATTTCATTTTGTCCAACATCCCAATCCTTTTCTTTCTCTTTCCTTACTTACCTCACATTATCACCTCTGTCACAGATTTCAATATTCTCAGAGAACTCAAACAATGGACAAAATCTTCAGCACACACATCAAAATGGTATTTTAATCACAACCCATAACTGCACTTAGTAAAAGAATTCCATATGTCATGCCAAATTACATAGTTATTACCACATGAGATTATTTGACAAATCTTAATTGAACAAAATCAGTTTGTATTACTGGACAGTATATGGCTACATAATGCAATCATTTGACATTTTAGTGGAATGTATTTTGAATTCATTTACTATTTGATAAATTTAGCAAAATGGCATTTTGTACAAAAGCTACTTTTGCTTGAACTATAATTTATGGCTGAGGAGAGAGTATCTGCGATTGATTGGACAGAAATTCAAAACTTGAACCTTCATGTTGAAGGCATTAACTTCACTCTTCCCAAATCATTCTATGGAATTAATTCTTATTGTTTTGAAATGTTATGTGACTTTCCTCAAAGAGAAAATATTCACTGATACAACTATCAACATTAGCCTATGTAAATAATCTTTTCAAATCACTTTACTAGCTTCAATATAGAATTCAAAGCAGTGTAATCTGTTTATTTATCACTCAAAATGTCCATTAAACAACAATCAATTACAATGGACTAAATTACGATAAATATTAAACATTTTAAAAATATATCAAAAGTGATAGCAATAGATATAATATGAAAATATATACAATGGAAGACAGATTTATAGGGATGGTGCTCCGATGATTGCAGTCACAACGGACCTACCTTCGGGAAGACATTTAGTGCATGCAGTGCTGCTCTTGAGAAGCTTGTGTGTGTGTGCGGTAAACATATATATAAAGATATATACACATACATGTGTATTAAAAAAACCATAAACACAGTAATCAACCAGAAGGTTGGTTTGATAGGTGATGATATAGTTCACCCAGTACTAAGCCCGACGGCTTGCGAAAATCACACATCAGGGTAGGGGGCCAGTCCTTGCGTCGATTATGGTTTCCAAGGAAGATCTGGTGCCCGAGAAATCACACAGCTTGAGTGAAGCTGCAGGTGCCCAGAGAAGCTGGTCCAGGAATCGAACCCGGGCCTTCTGGTCAGTAGTCTAATGCTCTACACCTGGACTACCGCGACCCACACACATATGCATACACGGACTAAAACATTTGGAAAATAGACTGATGAAAAGTGTAAGAAATATGCTATTTCCCTTAAATGTCATCCCAAAATGGACATGCCTTGTCAAAAACTGAAAAGAAAAACACTTCATCACTACATAATTTGATATAGGAGCCAAAAACTTTGGCATAAACAATTTTTTGCGACACCTATATGCCAATGGATTGAATCAATGAATAAAAGATGTTCGTGAAAATTGAAAAGTTTAGTGTCTTTACAATGAATACACATATTTTGAGGGAAGTATATCCCATACTATAGAGGTAAGCCATAATTTACTTCTACCATAGGACATAAATTCAAGATTTGCTGGATATACAACACCATTTATGATAAACCCTTGCAGTTCAAAGGTATAATGCATAGATATGAATCAACATAACAAAATGTTTTAAAAAAGGAAGGCAGGTTTACTTCACAGATATAAGAACAGCGATGGAGAAACATTTCAATGAAAATTTACTGTGACGACAAAGGAATTACATTCTAGTGTCACGGTGTAAGTTAGGTATGCATACATGTCTACTTATAATCAAATATTTATCACCTTATTTAATTTAGAACAGCTTGCTTTAAATGAACAAAAAATATCTTCCATGAAATAAATATTTTATCAAATCCATGCAAACGTTATAGGAGTAAAAATATTGCTTGCAATTTATTGGTAACTTAAATCAACTGTTTACAAGTACATAGAAAATGAGCAATGAAATTAGCTATTAAACAAATTTTTCCACACTGAACAGGAATTCTCTAGATCTATTTTTAACAATCTGATGGTTTGGTAAGAAAATTACTTGTATAGATAAAAAGTTAGAGCATTAAAAAATTTGAAAGCAATAAAGAATTTTCTTGAGTAGATACTTAATTTACTTATCTTTCAGTAACACAATTGTTTTAAATGCTATCAATTATAATTACACGAAATAGATAGGGAGTGAAACTTTGGAATATTTTACTAAATCATTATCATTTACTTAGCTAAACCATGACATTATTGTTAAATCAATAGCCTAAATAGAAATGTTCAGCTGAAATTGTCAGGTTTCAAAAAAATTGCCACATTAAAGTTATTGCACAAATCCATTTTTAAAATGATAACTCAAAGCGCTGCACTCTCCATTTGTGACCTCAGTTAATTATTAACCAAATATACCAATGGCATATTTTTGAAACTGTCTACAAACATTACCAATTCGAATCATCTTCATATAAGCCTTCATCAAAATCCTCTTGATATATGCCTTCATTGAAATCCTCTTCATATATGCCTTCATGGATATCCTCTTCATATATGCCTCCATGGAAATCCTCTTCATATATGCCTTCATGGAAATCCTCTTCATATATGCCTTCATGGAAATCCTCTTCATATATGCCTTCTTTGAAATCCTCTTCATATATGCCTTCATTGAAATCCTCTTCACAAATGCCTTCGTCAAAATTCTCTTCATATATGCCTTCATGGAAATCCTCTTCATATATGCCTTCATGGAAATCCTCTTCACAAATGCCTTCGTCAAAATCCTCTTCATATATGCCTTCATGGAAATCCTCTTCATATATGCCTTCATGGAAATCCTCTTCATATATGCCTTCATGGAAATCCTCTTCATATATGCCTTCATGGAAATCCTCTTCATATAAGCCTTCATGGAAATCCTCTTCATATATGCCTTCATGGAAATCCTTTACATATATGCCTTCATGGAAATCCTCTTCATATGCCTTCATCAAAATCCTCTTCATATATACCTTCATTCAAATCCTCATGGCAATTCCCTCAAGAATTTGAAAAAAAATCCATGGCAAATGATAGAATTGCCATGTCTGACTTATGTCTGTAGCTGGTTTATTTAGAGTATGGGAAGAAGTAAATAAATGGTGACACTGAAGAAATCCATTGTCAGAAATGCTAAGCCAAGAGAGTGGTGGGTGTCAGAGGTCAAAAAGTTATCATAACATAACAAAGCCTAAATATTATTTAATTAGCTATGAAATGCTTTAAATCAAATTATTTGAAAAAAATAAACACTCCTCACCAAGCTTGATGGAGTAGAAGGAGAGTTTCTTTTTAAGTATTGAGGTCCCATGGACTTCACCCACCGTGGTCCCAGGATGGCCCTCTCCGACACCCTGCCATTTTGAACAAATAATACTGTCGCCCATCTCTGATCGTCAAAATGAAGGGATGGATTTGGTACTGACCACTTACAGAATCAAATGTGCTCATCAATCCTGATTCCATACGGTACGAATATGGTCACTCCCTGGAAAGTAAGCCAAGGAGGATGCCGTGAGAGGATCAGCGAAATATTCCACTGTTTATCTGAGTTACCCAAAATACACGATTCAAATTAAAAGAAAAGACTATAGGAAAGGCCAATCTGACTTCATCCATTACATTAAATATGATATGTAGTCAAGGGAGCCACAGGAAATTGCTTTCATTAGAACCATTTTATATATATATAAACAATACACACAGTAATCAACCCAAAGGTTGGTTTGGTAGGTGATGTTAGAGATCACCCAGTACTAAACCCAATGGTATGTGAAATTCAAACTTCAGGGCATTGGGGCTAGTTCCTGTTTTGAAAAAAAAAGAACTGAACTCACCAAAAAGAGGCATAATATACTGAAAATCCACTGCAATACTGAAGATATACGGAAGATACTTGCAATTTCCATTGCTGTCATTGAAGATAATATGATGACTGCTCTCCATAAGACTGGAATCCCGTTATTTAGAGAAAAAACAATATGGATTTGATTTCTATGGAAAAATTTCTGGGGATATATATGAATTTGAAATTGAGAGTTCTATTCCGTTTGGAATTGAATTTATCACAGTGCTTAACAGAGTTGAGAATAAATGTGTTTTGACATTTTCCAGGATTGCTGAAAAAGACTTATTATGCATCTAATCATTGTGAACTAGCATTTTCAGCAATTAACAAAATGTAAAGTAAAGAAAAGGAAAGGATTCTTAGTAGTAGTAGTATTTAGGGGAGGGGACTAACAGCTGAGGTCATTTGAGCCTTTAAGGAATGGACCGGAAAGGATGAAGGGTGGAGAGAAACCCATCGTAGGAATTAGCGTACTCTTCACGAGAGGTGCCAAGGGGTCCACAGCTTTATGTCCCATCCGACGGACGGCGTACTCACTCAAAGTTCCCTCCACAAAGCACCTTAAGTAGGAATCGAGACACCACTGAAAAATATTCAACACTGCCGGGATTTGAACCCGGACCCTCAGGGTGGGAATTAAGTACGATGGTCACCACACCAGGAAAGGATTCTTTTTGTAGAAGGGAAGCTGAGAGTTGCTTTATCATAACCTCAACAAATTACGAGGCAATGTGTTGGCATCTGACTCAAATTTCACATTCATTTAGAGGGTGACATCATTTCATATTCAATATTAATGAGTTACTGTCTATCTAATCAACAGGAAAGAAATGAGACAAAGTATTCTTTAACAACATTCATGATGAAACACCATTCAAATAAAACTCACCAAATGAATGTTGCACAAATCCATCAGAGTGGGCCTGGAGGATAATTCAATGCTCAGAAACAAATATTTCAACCTTTGGCTGCACATTAACACTTCTGGATAAAATAGGTGTGTAACCAGATGAACTAAATGTTTCAAAATTTATTTCTCTACTCTTTGGCTATCACCTAAGCTGAGGGCAACTTTGAAGAAGCACTTATTTTTGGTGCTAAATGTTTGTATTTATGAATGGATCATGAAATCATTACAGGCTCATTTTCCCACAGAACTAACATGTAATATGTTAGCTCTAAAATATTTTTGCTAGTAGATAAAAACTATTCATTATGCATATTTTTAATATTGAAATTAGCGAATATCGCTGAAGCTTTAAAGTTGACCTTTTGCCAGGTTAAGTAAGTGTTTCACTTACCTCATATGTTTGATGCAATTGCTATTAGGCTGTTTTTCCCTCATCTCCTTATTCTCTCATTTTCTTTCTGAGTTTTACTGCAGAGTAATTGTCGCAGGAGATTGAACGAGAGGGCGATGAACATGAGTTTAAGCATGCTTGCCACTGCCACTAAGGCACTGAAGTGTGAAGAGGTAACCGTGAGCCACCAAGGTTTGCTATTAGACCTGAAAATCCTTTAGATTGGATGCAACACCAACACACACAGCATGGAAACCCCTAAAGAAGCATTAGTTTTAAGTGAATGCATTTTCAATTTTAATACAAAAGAGTTCACATATTGCCATGATAGGGCACATGAGGATTGCCATATGTGTATCTCAACCCATGGAATATCGTTGATTCATTCCAGTTTCATTTGAAATATCATGCAATTAGAAAATAAGAGTATATGTGCATGTACTTACCGTATTTTCCCATCGATAATGCGCGCGTTATCTATTCAAAAATGTTGAGATGCTCGAAAAATATGACGATACGCGTTATTTAATGAAAATTGAAAAAATCCATCCGTGGAGACTATAGTTTAAAGTAGTCTCGCATTAATAGATGTCTGCAAAATGCCGTTCTAATTGCATCCTATTTCATATGGATCATTTACGTTTATAGTAATTTCATCTCATAAATTCATGAGAAAAAGAAGAATACATAATTTCTAAATTTCATTTAATCTTATACGTAGTACTTCTTTATGCTATTACATAGTACTTCACGTATACGTCGAGCCATTATTATTATTAGATTATCTACCGGTTAAGGTAGGTTTTTGGATGGACACAACTACCAAATAAATAATACGTAGAGCACGTCGTATTATATACACGAACGTAAATACATATGAAAGGGTAGGTAGATCACTCTATGAAAGGGTAGGTAGTTCACTCTCCGAAGTTAACTCTCCCTCATCTTCTAGAACTGGCGTTGAAATATAGCATACACCTTTTTCAAATCCATTTCTTAAACAAGCCTCTCTGACACCCTGCCAACATTCCATGATGCACCGGCTTATTTCTTCATGAGACACTCTTTTAATCCTTCCCGATTCTGGGTAGCCTTTCATTCCAGGCATCATTCACCTAGGTCAACTAGAACTAACTTTGATTCAAAAGATTCATTAATGGATACTTCCTGGCAGTGTCGCGATTTCCTTTCACGAAATTGATGACTTCTAGCGTAAAATCGCTGTATACGATTTTATTCTCCATGGGTAATTTTCTGGAGAAAATACTATATTACAAAAGCTTAAAATAATTCAGGTTTGAAACAATCACCATATGAGCGGCACTTCCATAGAACTTCGAGGTGTCTAAAACAGCTGAGCGACTATACTAGCAAAGCGAAAAAAACAAACAAAGCAAGAAATAACTTATTAATTCATTCTCTTATGCTTTTATTTGATTTGCTGAAAGATAATTTATATGACAAATAGAAGGGCTCACAAATCAATGTCTCGTTTTGAGTTACGAATCATAGCGAAAAAGTAATAAGGCCGTTTCTATTGGCTTATTTTTTTACCCTTCTGTTGTTTGGAATTAATTGAAATCACCTGGCTCTAATCTTCTGTATACTTAAGGTAGATATAGCCACAGGCAATCATGATCCCATGTAATAAATGGTTGTTACCATCTTTTAGTATATGGATATAGATGTATTTTTACACACAATATACATATGCACACACCAACACACACTTTGATGCACGGCTTCTATACACATTCAAGATAACTATGAAGCCCTGGGCGTGCGGTATCTATACAAATTCATGATAACTAGAATGGTCTGCGTGCGCGTCATCGATGAGAATATATATATATATGATCCCATGTAATAAATGGTTGTTACCATCTTTTAGTAAATGGATGTAGATGTATTTTTACACACAATATACGTATGCACACACCAACACAAACTTGCGGCTTCAGTGGGTAGAGCGTTGGACTGCTGACTATAGGGTCCCGGGTTCAATTTCCGCAAGGCACTGTGGTCACCTGTAGCTCCACCCAAGCTAAAGTGATTTTTCGGGTACCAGGACTTCCTGGGAAACCATAACCGGCACTGGGAAAGGAAATGGCCCCTCTACTCTGATGTGTGAATTTTCACAGGCAGTATAGGGCTTAGTACTGGGTGATCTCTACCATCACCTATTAAACCGACCTTCGGGTCGATTACTGTGTTTATGGTGGATCGGATATATATATATATATTTATATATATATATATATATAAACACAGATTTAAATTTTTAGAATATAGAGACACAAAGAAAGGACACTCACAATTTGTTACTTTACGTTTCGACAGCACGGCTGTCGTCTTCAGAATGGCGTTCTCGGGGAAGAGCGGAGAAGAGTGGGCTTGGTTCAGCCCAGGCGGTTTGAATGATTGGGCCACCCAGATATGCGCCATCTCGCGGGTTCTCACCAATTATCAATAACACTCAGTCCACATCACTTTTATTCCCACACTGTCCCTCTGTTTCATTTAAACGCCCGTCGAACCTGCGAGACATCTTTAAGTCCACAAATCCAACTTCAAGCACCCCCGTCTCTCCCCCGCCCATATCCGCACCATGCAACCGCCCACGCTGCAAATGCTGTTATCTTTTAACACCCTCCCCCTCACTCAGTACCAACTCCCAACCACTCGCCACCTGTACCTCAAAAAATATTATATATCGCCTCTCCTGTAACTTCTGCCCTGCCTTCTACGTGGGCGAATGCACGACCGCACTTTCCCTCCGCATGATTAACCACCGTTATTCCACCAAATCCCCCACCTTTCTTAATTATCCCATCCCTACTCACACCGCTTCCCACAACCAATCTTTTGACGACTGCTTCTCTGTTTCGGTGATTGAAATCCTTCCCAAATCTGCGAGCATAATAGAGGTGAGAACCCGCGAGATGGCGCATATCTGGGTGGCCCAATCATTCAAACCGCCCGGGCTGAACCAAGCCCACTGAATGCATCAATTGGCTGCCTACATATCCCCCCCACCCCCTTGTTCATTTCCTATTGGTCCCTTTACCTCTCCTTCCCCCACCTCTCCCCCGCACATCCCCTCCGCTCTTCCCCGAGAACGCCATTCTGAAGACGACAGCCGTGCTGTCGAAACGTAAAATAACAAATTGTGAGTGTCCTTTCTTTGTGTCTCTATATTCTAAAAATCTACATCTGTGTTTTTATATATTTGTGTGTCGCCGATGAGCGTTCCATTTCGAAGATATTTTATATATATATATATATATATATATATATATATATATATATATATATATATTCTTTCTTGGTCTCCCAGAGAAGAAATTACTGTCAACACAACCACTGAAACCTCTATTGTGGCTCAGATACGTCGATGATATCTTCCTCCTCTGGCCACATGGTACCGATTCTCTGAAAGCTTTCATTCCCGACCTCAATGCTTCGTCCTCTGTCTCCTTCAGTTCTAAAGTTTCATCCTCCCAAATCACCTTCCTGGATGTACACGTTACACTAAGAAACCAAACATTTCACACCTCTGTACATATTAAACCCACAGACAAACAGTAATACTTACACTACAATAGTTGCCACACCATATCACACAAAACGCTCCATTCGTTACTCCCTTTGCATAAGAGGACACAGAATTTCCAATGACGCTGATCCGTGACGTGGGTCGAGCGTGGAGGTTCGTATTAACAGAGCTCCTCACTACACCACAGCTAAGAGCCGACTGCCTTTCTCAGCGTCGCTTGCCAACATACCCCCCTCCAATCGCAGCCCATCAGAACAGTGCTGGGCGCGCCTGGAGCGGCACGCCCAGCCCAGGTGTCAGTACACTTATTTTCCGGACGAACCCTGTAGCTATGCTCCATATCAAAGTTTTTACGAGCCTTTTCTTAATATCCTTACTCAACGTCCTTGTTATGAACTCCCTTCTTATTGTGAAAACCTCTTTGCCGAGTGCGATTTTCTGATTCGCCGCTCCTGCCTCATCTTTTTGAAACGGATGCTGCATTTCATAAAAACGACATTGTGGTTAAAATCTGTATCCGCTCCTGGGAAGCTATGCGAATTGATTACACTGGTCCTAAAGCCGTGCCTTACCATAAAATATCCTCGCTGATACATTTCTGAGTCACCTGGCATTTTCCATGTATACTTGTGCTTTTTGTGGTGTCTAAACCAAGTGTTGGTGATGACTAACCCCTGTCTCCTCCAGAATTCAACTAATTTCTCCCCGCGGTCATTCCTCGAGCCTAAACCGTAGTCCCCAACATCGTTGCCATCTCTTCCTTCGCCTACCGTCGCATTCCAATCCCCCATCCCTATCAAATATTTCCCTGCAGGAACACACGCGATTATGTCCTCTACCTGGCCGTAAATCCTATATAAAAGAACTATTGCAAGAGGAGTTAAGAGAACTAGGCTATCAAATGAATTTTCAAAAAAATCATTTAGATAGAATAACTTAAAAGATACAAAAAAATGGCTTTCACTGACTCTTGTACAATATGCAGAATGTAGTAGAGTCAAGTGGTGGCTGGGTAGAGGCTGCAACAGATGCATGTGTACACTTTTTCAAAACTATTCTAATGTTTTCCAGTTTGAAAAAATAAGATTTTTCCTGAGCACTGTGCCACTGACAGCAAATTATTGTCGTGGAAGTTTGGCATTCTCACGATGAAAACACTCAAGAACGAACTATGGCATAGCTAAAAAAAGGGTCGTACAATTATAGAATTACGCTGGATGCCAGACAGACTACTGGCTCAGGCATGACTTGAGTCTCGATAATGCTAATACAGTGGAGCAAAACCATTTGACAGTAAAATTCCTATCCTGCGGAAACACAAAGTTATTTTGACTCTGCCTAGTGCATTACCATGGAATTCCACGAAGTATCAGAATTCCTTAACTATCTCCGAAAATAATATTTTAAAGACAAAACATCAAACATAATTGCAATAACTACAAACAATATGGATATCTGTGTTCCATATTGTGAAACAATTCTCTGGAGCTCACAGTTTAATGAGATACCAATTTCAAACAACAAAGAATGGGTTTAACATCTTTATGACCTTTTCTCTACAGATATTTGCTCACTGTGTGCATATGTATACAGTAAGAGGAACCAAATCATTAACCCAACCCAATGGCTTCACTTCAAATGAACATGGTGAATCTAGTTGACATTGCACAAGAGCAGTTTGAAGGGATCAGAAGTTCAAGTCATGGTCAAGCCATCAAGTGAGTTTCCCATTGCAGTACTTCATTCACATTTACACAAACTTTACCAACTACATTGAAATCAATTACTCTCTTTCAAATTTTTCACTGTGAGTGAGGGTGGGAAATGAGAGAGATCCTAGGTAGCCAGCAAGCATAGCTTGGGCTGAATCAGAGAAGGAGGGATCCTCAATAGGAGCCAGCAAGCATAGCTTGGGCTGAATCAGAGAAGGAGGGATCCTCAATAGGAGCCAGCAAGCATAGCTTGGGTTGAATCTGCAAACCTCCTTGAATGACAGCCATAGTCTTTCTCATTTCTGCCCTGAACGCTACTCATGGGATGACACTCACTGAACAATGCACTGCTAAATTCATAAGCAGCATCTTTCCTTCTTGAGGTCTTAAATGCATCACTTTGCAGATTCTTACTCTCCAAAAAAAAACCACTCATTTCCAGAGATGATTTCCCCAACCATGATGATAAAGGTCACCAAGTGTTGAATAAGCAACATCCTCGATGAATTGGGCATTTCCTGGACGTGACAATAATGATGCTTGGTTTTATCCTCCACGGCACTTCCAATCGGCCTATGTTTTGCAGAAATTCAACTCCACCCTAGGCCATATGGAAACATTTTTAAAGTTTTAAAACAATTTTGGATTCACCATATCACCAGTGCATTTCTTGTAGGAATGCACATCTGAACTGACAAAAAGCAATGTATTTTTTGAGTTTCCTTGACCCTCTCAATTAT
Source organism: Hetaerina americana (assembly GCF_022747635.1). NCBI lineage: Eukaryota > Metazoa > Arthropoda > Insecta > Odonata > Calopterygidae > Hetaerina > Hetaerina americana. Next base: position 60,079 of record NW_027286159.1, on the reverse strand, counting down.
CACTATTTAAAATAGATCTCACAGCTCCTTCCTGAATTTCACTTATTTTACGTTGTTTCAAAACTTGTGGCTAACAACTCTGCCAATTATAAACAAATGTTATTCATACAGTACATCATGATTTTGTACATTCTTCCACATTGGTCAAATTGCAATATAATGAACAAATTGACCCAAGGCAGTCAAACTTTGCTGAGAAATTTATCTCAGTAATAGTCACGTAGACACTTCCAAGTGTCTATTCCTTCACTTGATTTAAATTAGACTGTAATCAGTGATCATCACAAGGTTAAGTGCAGAAGCATTACAGTCTAATTTATTACTTTTTGCACTTATCAGACACAGTGTACTTGTCATAACTCTTGGTTGGATCATAAGGCTCCCACCGTGAAGCAGGGAAAATATGCTTGTTTCGCTCGTACCAATGCCTCAACAGAACCTTCCCCGCATGTGATTCCTCCTTTTCAACCGAAGCATCACTGACCAATCGTACATCATCATGGACATCGAATGTGAATAAAGGACCACTCTTCCCTCTTGCCTGGAAGTACAGGAAGGGCACAAATATTTATTAATCTGCAACAAATCAAATGACACCTTAAACATTTACCATGGAGGAAACAGTACTTAACCACTCAGTTATGTTAGCATTTTTTTATCTTTTTGCATTGAATGTGCATGGCAGAGTATCCCAGCATAATGGCCACTGAGGAAAACAAAAAGTATACTGAATAATAGAGTCATATATTCTTTGACTTTTTCCAAATCAATAAATCATCATAAAGCCGAGAAAAACTGAATGCTTCCCCATTAGATCACATTATCCCATTGACGATATATGTCGACTTTCTGCCCTCAAATTAATTTCATTGACACCCATTGACCTTTTGGAAAACATCTTTATTTCTTGCGAATTAATTTTCATATACACATTAAATTTGTCCAACTTTAGATTAAATCATTAAAAATAAATGTTGAAATGGATTTTTCTACATGAGAATTTACAACAGACATGTTCATATACCAGCAAAATCTACATCCTACAAAATCATAAACAAACGTTATTATTAGGGGTAATTTATCTATTAAGGTGGGGTTTGGATGGACACAAGTACCAAGTAAATATTTTGTTTCCCCAAACAAAACACCACTGAACATCCTCTAAAATAAGCCCCTCTTCATCTCTGTGCACTTCCTTCCTCCCTTCAGTCCACCCAACATCCTTATCTTATTCCTGCCCCTTCCTCATTTGTCCAACATTCCCCTCTCTATCGCAATGTTCAACATCCCATGCCCAATCAATATGCTTTTTATCTATTTTTTTGTCTCATTATGATTTCTCCCAACAATCACCTCTTCTCCCCCACCATATCTAGCACTTCCTCATTTGTTTTCCTTTCCATCCACTCAACTTTTTCCATCCTACTCCACACCCACATTTCAAAAGCCTCCAATCTGCATCTATCCTCCTGCTTCAGTGACCACGCTTCAATATTGTACATAACCCCACTCCATAAAAAAAGTTTGGACGAGGCTTTTCTTAACATCCTTACTACAACATCCCTGTCATCAATTCCCTCCTTGTGAAAGCTTCCTAATACAATTCTTATCCTTACACCCATACTACTGTGACCGTGCTGGTCCAAAACATTTCCGAGATACGTAAACTGTTCTACCTGCTATAGTTTTTGCCCTCCTATTTTAATGTTTAGCTTAGCCTTTTTCTTTCTAGAAAATCGCATTACCTTTGTTTTATTAATATTGATTCTCATCCCGTACCTGTCGCACTGAATTTCCAATTCACTCAGCAATGCTTGCAACTCCTTGGCTGACTGACTAAATAAAGCATCAGCAAACTCAACTGATTTTACGAATTCCCCGCCCACTTTCATTCCTACCTCCAGCTCTTCCCATGCCTCTTTAATCATTTCCTCTGCATACAGGTTGAACATCAACGGTAATAATAGGCAACCCTGCCTTACACCTCTTCCTAACACTGCCCAACCAGACTCCCCGTTCCTCACTCGCACCTGAGCAGTCTGAGACATGTACAGGTTGCAGATTAGCCTCCTTTCCCTCCAATCTATTCCTATTTTCTGCAATATACTAATTAGTTTTTCCTAATTCACTCTATCAAACGCTTTTTCGAAATCTACGAAACAGGCAAATACCTCCTGGTTGTGTTCTACATTCCTCTTGATTAATAATCTCATTACTGCAATGGCATCACGCGTACCTGGCATTCTCCATGTATACCTGCATCTTTTGTGGTGTCTAAACCAAGAGTTGGTGATGACTAACCCCTGTCTCCTGCAGAACTCAACTGCTTTCTCCACGCAGTCATTCCTCGTGCCTAAACCATAGCCCCTCACCTCATCACCATCTCTTCCTTCGCCTACCGTCGCATTTCAATTCCCCATCACTATCAAATGTTTCCCTGCGGGAACACACGTGGTTATGTCCTCTAACTGATCATATCAACCTCCTCTTCCTTATGGTTACTTGGTGGCATGTATACCTGAATAATAACCAAGTTTGTCTGTTCTGCTTTTATCTCTGCTAGTAATAATCTATCCATTACCTGCTCTATGTTGACTACGCTTCTTCCTACCTCTTTATTTAATACTATGGCAACCCCTCGTTGGCTCTCGTCCCTGCCGCTGTATTTTATTCTATACTGATTACTCCAGTATTCCCCGCTATCCTTCCATCTCACCTCGCATAAGACCTAAAATATCTATGTTTCCCCTTTTCATCTCTCGCATAATATTCTCCAATTTCCCTGTCCTCATCATTGTCCTAACATTCCACGTTCCTATTCTAACTAATTTGGTCTTCTTCTCCTGCGTCTTCTGTCCTGCTGCTGCTGGTTTTCCCTTGCAAGGGTTTCGTGGGATGACGACCACGGAAGCCTCTCCTCCCCCGCTGCCAGGCACGACACATGGCCGATTGGGCCGAGCCCCGTAGTTGCCAGGACTCAAAATCTCTGTTTTGTCCATAATTAAAATCTTGGGAATGATAATTGAGGTGGTTTCCCGTTGCCTTCCTCAATAGTGTTTTTAACGTGACACCATCACTTACTGGCCGCCCCACTGGGGTCAGATGCCATTGCAGCCGCCTCACTGAGGAACAGACGCTGCGTGGACTACCTTTTGTCTGGCTCTAAACCTTCAACCTATCTGGCATGGGTGGCCCTACCAGTAGCAATTATTATTACCGCCAGCACAGCTCTAGGGGTCATCGGAACACACAAGCCCTTCCACCACGTCAAGGTTGTAGTCCGGGGAGGGGACAAGTACAATCAGTAAATCCAAGGGAAATACATGTGAGCGCAACTGCTAATTTTTCAATGCTACAATTCAATTTTCTTTACATTAGGTGTTAACATAAAAATACTTCAATATTTTCTGTATGATCCACATATTTTTGCAAATTCTGATCTGGAAATCAGGGTGCGTCTTATGGGCTGAGAAATAACGGTTCAACTACTTGGTAAATATGACATAAATATACATAATTGTAAATAAATGTAAGTATAAATAACCTGAACATTTTTGTGAATATCTACCTTGGTAACTATGAAGTCATAAAATGTATAGTGGTGAGGCAAAATCAGATCTTCCTTCACGTACATTAACTGGTCTGCAGACACAGTCTTCAGTTCACTGAATTCCTTTCTAAGTAAATCCAGGCAGCGCTGCAAAAACTGATACATTGAGTTCCCTAAGGGGAAAACAGTAAGATAACATTTGAGCTTTAATCATTCTTACAACTTCCACAGCAATGAAAATATTCCACTTCTGGTGAATGAAATCAATCAGAAAACTCATTGAACACATCAATGAATTGATGAATATGCTGAGAAAATTTGATTCATACCTTAATTTACAGTCACAAAACAAACTTTCAAAATGTGCAACTTGTTACCACTCCAAAAGGCAAATTCCATTTGACCAGAGACACTCTTAAGTTATTGTCACAAGACTATCTTTTTCATTTCAGTGCCTCAAGGTCTTTGAAAGAGGAAGGGAGAGAGAGAGGGTTTATGCCTCCAGGCTGTTCAAATCAATTCCAAATGTCATAATGCTCACCAGATATCAGTTACATCTTTTCCAGAGTTATTTTAGGCTGAGTACTGGTTTTAAAATGCTTTTTTTCAGTTTTGAGTTAGCATGGGGAAAAAAAGAAAGCTTTTGATTTTGCTGAAATATCTAAATTATTTATGCATACAAAGGAAAGAATTGATACAAAAATGTAAATTGGCTGAGTATGACATATCACCACCGGCTTACCTTTTTTAAGAAAAAGGAATGACAATTGCTTTCAAACAGAGATACTGCAGTATGGATTAGAATGAAATCACAACCGCCTGAGAAAACTGCATCAAAACCATGCTGTTAGAGTAACGTACAAGACAATGAACAATTTGGTGTTGTACCGAATCTGAGATGTTGCCAGAATTCAGTATTAACCATCTCACCAGCTCTTAACAGCTCATAACAGATCACACCCTTCTTGTCCCACCAAACACAGAGAATCATCTTTCTGCAAAAGCAATTCAGTCTTGCGGTGAATGTGGATGGTATGTCTGGGTCTACCCAGATAGGATATGGACACCCAGATATCCAAAATATTAGAGCAGCTACGCCGGGAATCACTCACAGAGCGAAGGTTAAATTACAGATTGAAGCTCTTGATTGGAAGGTGATGTTGAAAATGCACTATTACCCGCATTGTACCACTGTAGGTGAGATCATATAAATAAAATTAAAGAAATTAAGTGTAGAACAAATACATTAAACATGTAATTTTTTCCACGAAGGATAAAGGATCAGAATTACATTGTCTGACTGTGGTAGGGGTAAAAATATTCAGGTCAAAATTAGTCTGGTGTGTGTATTCACCCCCTGCCACATGCCTCGGTGATGGCTGGCAGGATGCTAAAATATCAAATGTCAAAGAACATGGAAATAACAGCAGGGAGAAATTTTGGATCACCACCACCTGAAAAGGTGAGAACTTGGAGAAGACGGGAAGAGAAACTACAACAAACTATGCATAGTTAGTGCAACCTGTAACATGGAATTGCAAAATGGCCATAACTAGAAGAGGAATTGAATTCTTGGATATTAGACCTCAGAAGATTAGAATTGTCAGTTTCTACCAATATGAGTATTTAACAAATAAGGGTGATTTCTATGAAAAGAGGAATTACTGATTTTACAGGATTAACATCTTGGTGTTCCAGATTCATAAAGAGAAATGACCTATGGATTAGAATTTAAAACAAAACTGCACAAAAGATTCAAACAGAATATGAAGACAAGATTATGGAGTTGCATAAATATGTCACTGATGCAAGGAAAAGAGAAAATTTTGAACTTTCATGAATAGGAAACATATGTGATGAGGTCCCACTGATGTTCCATGTACCTTCAAACAGAGCATAGATTCTAAAGGTGCAAAAAGTTTTATTGTTAAAACTTTTTGCATTGAACAGATAACATACAGGCTTCCTAACGTCACTGAGAGGGCTTGGGTTCAAATCCTGGAGACAACAAATATTTTTCAGTGGTACCCCAATTCCTACTTGAGGTGCTTTGTGGAGAGATATTTGAGTAAGGACAACGTCTGTTGGATGGGACATTGCACCAAGATACCAAATTTATTTTTTCAAGCGATGGTATATTATCCTTTTTCACCTCCAGCATAACTACAACTGAGATTGTATATAAGCAGGTGATAATCCTTCTGACTTTTCCTACTGAATAACTGATCGTAACACTTTTACACTTGATCAAATTTATTTACCACCAGGTTTCGATGTATTACATCATTATCAGGTGATGATGGGATCAGCTGGTGAGACCTGATGATGATGCAATACATCAATACTCAGTCATAAATAAATTTTATCAGGTGGAAAAGAGAATAAAAGAATATTCATTATGTTCCACTTCCACCACATCACGCCTGAAGCTACTCAATTTGGACTTTTCATACATTTTGTATATTAGCAAATCTAATTGGTAAATTAAATATTATTATTTAAAAGAAACAACTTGGTTGATAGACAATTACTCACTGAAAATTTGCAATTTCTGAGTCATCTCTGATTTTTTACCTTTCATTCATAATGTCAATAAGGCAGTGAAGGAAAAACTTACACTAATTGGATAAATTATTTTAAATAGTACTATACATTGGGTTTACCTGTAAGTGCATTATCACATTAGCAATTCCTCACTCTCCTTCCCCCAACACTGAGTACATACACTGCCTTAAGGTTAATTTTTTAAATCAACAGCAAATGATTACACCTGACAAGCTAAACCAGTAATACAATATTAAATAAATTGTGGAACTTACAATATGATTTCAGTCACTTAGGTAATTTTGCCCATAATTCATCTTACCCTTTTTCATTCTTACAGTCCTCCGGTGACCAGAGCCATCCCAATAACTGAAAGTTATGTCAATTTCCTCTTCTTTTAGTGATGCCTGCTTTGAAGCCCACTCCTGTAACAGGTAAATGAGAGGATATGAGTACCTTAGAGCATCGAAGGTCAAATACTTGCATCATTTCATTAATACCAACATCAAGATAGAGAAATTTATCCTTATTTCTTGACAAGGGTATCAAAAGGCACCTTTTCAATGGAGAATGCACCCTAGAGGGAGAGGAGTTAGGGGTGGAGTGGTGGAGGGAAGGAGAGGAGTGGCATTGGTGTAACTGTACCGAGCAAGGAGATTTGGTGGTGTGGAAAGCAGGGAGAAGAGGTTTTTACCAGGGACTGAAGGGTGGGAAAGGACTTCAAGACACTTACCCCACCGCAAGTAATTACTTTTTATGCCTCCCCCTCACCTACAACCTTTCTTCCATGCCTATTCATCCATATCTATGTACAGGTTCTGTCCCAAAAAGTAAGTAAAACAATTTTTCCTGGAGAAGCGGACGACTGGAGTGGAATAATTTGTGGCAGGAAAAATGGCGAGAGGTCTTGGGGAAGCAATGCAACCTGCAGCAGTTGTCCACAGGCTGATACAGTGTATGGATCTCTGCCAGACTGGACCCCTGCTCAAGCATTGCGTCACATACAGGGTTCGTCCGGAAAATAAGAGTACTGACTCCTGGGCTGGGCGCGCCGCTCCAGGCGTGCCCAGCACCGCTCTGACGGGCTGCGATTGGAGGGGGTATGTTGGCAAGCGACGCTGAAAATGGCAGTCGGCTCTGAGCTGTGGTGTAGTGAGGAGCTCTGTTAACGTGAACCTCCACGCTCGACCCATGTCACGGAACGCGATGCCGAAGTTTTTGGAGCAGCGTTATTCCATCAAATTTGCGGTAAAGCTTGGGAAATCATCTACTGAAACTGTCGGTATGATTAACCAGGCTTACGGGGAGTCAGCCATGTCCAGAAACATGATCTTTCGGTGGCACAAGATGTTCATGGAGGGCAGAGAAGAGGTCGACGACGAGTCTTCGAGAGGTTCCCGATGATGCCTTCGCGGGAGCGTTCCAGGAATGGGAACGCCGCTGGAACAAGTGTATCGACTCACAAGGGTCCTATTTTGAGGAATATTAGCTTAAGATATGTAAAAGTGTAATAATTTTTTTTTCCTGAGCTCAGTACACTTATTTTCCGGATGAACCCTGTATTCACAATATCATTTTCCACTGAACAATGCCACGTAATAAAAGTTTGTGTTATCCTCAGGATATTGGTTCAGAGAGTATGATATTCTTTCATTGAATGATTTTCCACTGGAACAAGATGTTCCGGGAGGGGAGAGAGTAGGTTGATGAAAAGGTTGATACTGCCATCTATTTAATAAGTATATTGCAATAGGTTAAATGGAAGAAGGGACCATCAGGTCTCTATTTGGTCCAAATAAAGACCACTATCTATCTATCGCTGGGGTAGATGAACTGCGCAATGACAAATCATAGTCCATGATGATCTGTTTGGATCTACAATCCACAACCGTTCCACAGTCGCGGTGTAGGAGGCATTCAGTTTTCATTGATATCCTCGGCAATGATGCTGAAAAATTTAAATCACAGATGGGACAATAAAATAGTGTGGGATGATACAAAGTCTTGTATCTACTATACAAGACCATCAATGCATGCATGTGCACAAAGTGGCCCAATATACAAGACATACTTCATTGCTGACCTCATGCCTATCTTCATGAGTGATACCAAACAGCCATCTCATAATGTATCTTCCCATCTGTAGCATTCCACCTGGTTCCATTCGCTGCCAATAACAAAACAGCTCACACCCATTATCCTCTCTCAATACCTCACTCTTCTAAACAAACACCAAACTTATTTCCCTCATCAACACAATCCCTTTCTCCCACTTGATATACTCCTCCAATCTACCACACCATTTGTCCAAGACTTCAAAACCAGTGGTCATTTGAATTAACCTATCCACTCATCAGATGGCATGAAATGCTCGTGTAATTGCATGACTGTTTGATGGATTATCATTACACACAACACATTCTATTTTCTACTAACTTCGAACACACTTTTCTCATGCCCATGTTTTCAGTCACAAATTGATGTACATCTCTTTTAAGGATTCCAAGTTCACCAGAAACAATGGGAACACTTAATCTGCAATTCTTATCCAACAAACCCTTCACTCTTGCAAGATTTTCATCACTTTTTAAGGTTGAAGGGGGTCCTGAAGGCTCAGCGCCTTCGACATGTTCTCTACCCTCCCGAAAAACTTGTGTCACTAAAAAACACCCAATCTACCCATGGAGTAATCACCGTAAGCTACTAGATCATGCCATGATTTTATTTCCAGGTTTTGCCCAGTTTCACGCAAAATTTGATGGCATAGCACTGTTTCAATAACCGGTTCATGTTGGCGTGTAATGAGGTCCCATTATAGAGATTTCACAAAGGAACGATTTGCACTCTGCAAAGGCTGGGAGCCAACTGCCACCGACCTCCAAGCCTTTCCAGAGACTACCCTCCCTCGAACCTAGCAGGAGAAACTGGCACCTGTCAGTCCACGTATCCAGGGAAAAATAAGATGCACTACTTTTAGGACAGACCTTGTAAATACTCGTACAACACATTCAAAAGACTTGTCTAATACATTTTTTCTGTGTTTTGGCTCTAAGCCAAACAGTTCATACTTGAAGAAAATACACAATATTTCTTGAAGAGGCTGTAGAATTTTTAGAAAATGCGCAAACTTAATGCCCTTTAAGTTCTACTAATACATGTAAAATCTATAACCCAAAAATGTCCAATTAGAGATGCACTAATTATTACAATCATGATTTTTGTTCGCAAATATATTTACCCAGGATAAGGCTCCTTTAATCATCAATTTGCAATTAAGAAAGTTTGTTGCAGCAACAAACGCAACTCATCAAGAGGTAAGCTGCAGGCCACAAAACCATCAAAACCAAATCCACATATCAAGGGACTATTAGGTCAATGAATACTAAGCGACTGGGTCAAATGCAGGCAGGCAATAGCTAAAGAGTTAACTACACACCTGTCTCAGCTCTTCTCGCAGCCTATTCTCTTCCTCCTCCCTCTCCCTGTCCGGGAGGAAGCTCGTATCGACATCTGGATTCTTCCTTATCTTTTTCCTCACAGGCGGATTGAAGTCACTCAGTTTGGACTTTTCGCAATCGTCAGCATCTAAACTCCCATCACTGTCAATCCCTGATCGCCTCTCCTCGTCCTTCCCTTCAGATTTGTCACCATCATCTTGGTTGATGACATCAAAGTTGCTTTTCCCATTCACTTCCTTCCTTACATCCTCTTCCTCATCTTCTTCACCATCCTCTCCATCTCCATCATCCATTGTAAATGACAATGCTTGGATCTAAAGACAAAAGAAAAACATTGGAAAAATATGAAAACTTGTCGGCATATTCGGGCGCTAATGAGGACCTCACTTCTTTGACCTAAATACTTGTCTCCTGGTTTTTCAAAATGAAATATTAGGGATAATTAATATAATTTAGTTGGGATGTCATACATAAAAAGTTAAAATACTGATACTAATCTATATCAAAGTTAAATAGAACATAAAAACAATTATAAATTGAACATAGAAGCAAAAATATGATGCTGTTTCCTGATTTTTCTACGAGGGAAAGGGATAAGGAGCATAGATAAAAAGTATCACACAACTTATATTAAAACATGGTGAATAAAAAAAATAATTCTCTTGTGAAGCTCTATCAAGAAAAACTGAATGGATGGCTTTAAAAAAAATATTTACACATCCAAAGCAAAGTTTGAATTCTGTCACTCCGAAGTTCAATGAGTAGTGGTAGATCCAAGGGAGGCGAGCAACAACTAAGGTCATTTGCGCCACTAGGGATGGATGGGAAATGAGGAAGGGTGGAGAGAAACCCGGTATCGGCACAGGCCTACTCCTAACGAAAGGCATCAATGGGGCCAAAGATTTAAACGTCCCATCTGATGGATGGTGCACTCACTCAAAGTGCTCTACACGAAGCAACTTGAGTAGGGATCGGGATACCACTGAATAATATCTACCACCTCCAGGGTTCAAACCTGGACCCTCTCATTGGGAAGCCAGTATGTTATCCAGCACACTCGAAAGTTTAACTTGTATCCATTAGAACAATTGGCCTCTTATCTCAAAGAAAAGATAAGTACATGCTTTGCTCATAATACCTATTCTAAAAGTCAACTTTGCCATTTCCTCAAAGTTTGAACACCATAGTCTGGAATATGTTTGATAGGGATGATCAAATTCAATGGGAATTAGTTAAATTTTTGTACTAACTAAAATTTCCCAGTTGTTCCAGTTCTCCTTGATGAGGTGTCGTAAGATTGAAGGAGGATTTGGCTTTAGTGGTATCAATTGTTTCCTTCAAAAATGAAAATGTATTTATCATAAACGGCACCAACTGAACCCTGAAGTGAAGCCTCAGTTTTGAGAGCACTTGATGGCTTAGAGCTGCTATGAAGACCGACAGCAATTGTAATTCTTTGCCATACTGAAATACTCAGTCTATAGGAGAGTACAAATCTGAATTTTAGAGAGAACAAAAGTGACATTGCTCTGGTTTTTGCAAATAATGACTATAACTGCTCTATGATTCTAACTGTGATTTAGAAATGAGATTTTGGAACAAAATCTCCGAATCTTTCCAGGGTGGAAAAACTAAAATACATCTAAAGTAAAAATTCAAGCCATGATCTGATACTATGATCTATTTAACTGAGCAGTATTAATAATTTACCATGACTTTTTCTTTGTTGGATAAGATTTAATTACAAAATTTTCATGTGTTTCTAGAATGGCACGGTAATACTTTCATAGATCTATGGCTTCATTTACTCCGGCAGGGTCCAATATTATGTAAGGAGATGTTCTTTCCTTCACGAAAAATATAATAGAAAATTGTGATAGTAGCTATGATTAACTTCAAAGATCACAATCCCCATTTGCGAGTATGAGAGCAGCCTACTTTCCTAATTTCCAATCTCTAGTGTGTTATGAATTGCCTTCTTTTGGGGCTCTGCTAATGGTGTTATTAAGTGTTTATCATTCAAAAAAGAGTTTTTAGATATATGGCCAAAATTCCTAAATGAGAATCACGTCCGCCTCATTTAATGAATATTTAAATCTTACCTCTAACATGTTTGCACATACATCATGCATGTGAGAACAGGGTGCATCCCAAAAGTAATGCAATTTTTTAAGTAATTTAAACATCAGCATGCAGATGTTCACAATAACCGACGTCCTGCCACCTTCACAGCTTGGAGAGCACTGAGACTGGTTTCGTGGCAAAGATTTAGCCTCACCAACTTCCAAGTGGTTCCATCCCACTCCGACCAACAGGAGCGGTGCGGAAAATTCAATTGCATTACTTTTGGAACGCACCCTGTATGGTGAGAAAACAAGCATTTATTTAAAAAAATTGGTATATCCATTGTTATGCCACAAGAGAAAGAAATATGGTGCATGTGAAACAGCATTCCACTTTTTTATTTCAAAAGGACCCCTTAATGCTGGTTTTAAAATTTATTACCATTTACCAGGAGGATAAAAGATAGCAACTCATATCAGATGTTTAAAAATCTAGGTTAACATCTTTTTCAATCAAGACTTGTTTTTACAACCTAAAAGGGCGTTTTTCGTCATGGCATGACAAGCTGTAATCATTAATTTGATGCTATAACCATTTCTCAAACGTATGTATACAATTTTTGCTTTTTAAACTGAAATATTTTAAATTTTACTATTGTAAAATAATGAGGAGAAATAATAAATAAATAAATAAAATTTAACATATTATTAATTGCTACACAAATTACCTGTCTCTTCTGTCGGTATTTTTCTGCACGTTTTGCTTCCAGAAGTCTCATTTCCTCCCGTTCTTTTTCCAGCTGTTTCTGTGCCAATTTTTTCTCTCGCTGTTTAACAATGCTCTCTTGTTTGGCTTTCATTTCATCGAGGGTGACCAAACCGATGGTGGAACTCTGTAAAAAAAAAAAACATTCAGAGAATTGAGGAATAGATCTGATCATCTTCCACACTTCACAAGCAGCGACACCAATGGCCACCGCGTCCGTTCTCACACCAGTCCATGCTTCCCCCCGCATACCTTAAGTTGCTGCTCCACCGCATCATAATGGGCTGCAAATTTGTTCTCAATGTTTGATATCTTCAAGTCTTCTTCGATCTTCTTTTTCCTGAACTCTATTTCTTGCTGAGCCATTTCACGCTTTTTCATCAAGTGCATGGCTCGGCCAGCCTCGCTGGCAGCACCCTTGTAGTGTGCCATGTTTCAGTATTGGAAGTCCTTAAAAAGAGGAAGAAATCTATATCAGAAATTCTGAGAAAAGAGTATTATAGAGGGAAATTCAACAGTATATATTATACACATTCATCCATGAACACTTGACAATTGATAAATATCAGGGATACCCTGGAAAATTATTTCGATATTTGGGGAATTGCAAGATTCATGTGGAACTACAGCTTATTTTTATATGCTGTTAGAAATACAGCCATACAATTTATGTTCATATACTGAGGAAAGTAATTAAGGGATTTTGATGCATGTAGTTGACAAGAGAAAACAGACTGAAGCGGCAATGTAGAGTAACATATCAACCTGCAACAGACAACCAAGAGTCAATCCTCTCAGTGAGCAATGAGATAACTCCTCCCAACACTAATGTCTACTTAGCCCATGAATTGCAACCATTTATGGCTATTGATTATTTCATTATTCACATGATAGAAAACAGAGATACAATAATGATAGGTGATGATTAAAATTTTCCGCTATATTTTTATCTTCATCTTGTGACTGATCCGACATCAGTGAAATCTGTGGAGTGAGGCTAAGAATTCAGATGAGTGTGCAAGCATGGATCGTTTGATAAGAGACAGTTGGAACAGAAGATGGCTTCCTTCACAGTATTCATGACTTCAAACTAGCAGGGAACCAAAAGCATCAGACAGCTAATCCAATAAAATAAGAGAAGAAGACATTTTCGAAGCTTGCTCTGAGCTGGCAACTGTGAAAGGACACTCCTATAGAATTATGAACGACACGGGTTTTAAATGGAATAGAAGCTATAAATTGTGATGACCCACCAAGAAGATGTATCATCATATATGAAATGTATGTACACATCTAATATATTTGTGTCAGCATATCAAACATTATACTACCTTGATCAAAAAGTTCCCGGAATAACCACCGTGTGGCGCTCCCATCGTTCCGATTTGAGTTCTGTTTTTTTTGTTAAATTGGTACATCTGTTGTTGATATTCCCTTTAAATCTTAGTGTCATAACTTGACATTTGCAAAAGTTACGTAGCCAAGAGTACATCTATCTCTGTGTGTGTTGGCGATTTTTTACAATTTCAGAAATGGATTTAAATTTGCAACAACGAACTTGTATTAAATTTTGCGTAAAAAACGGATTTAGTGGCGCACGGACGTTGGATATGTTGGAAAAGTGTTTCGGCAACGATTCTCTAAAAAAAACGGTCGTTTACCAGTGGCACGAGCGGTTCAGAAGTGGTCGTGAGTCAATCGAAGATGATGAACGCAGTGGCAGACCATCGACATCGAAAGTCGGTGAAAAAATTGATAAAGTAAAAGAAATGTTGGTCAATAACCGCAAATTAACCATCAGAGAAATAGCGGAGGACTTGAACATTGCCTATGGATCCGCCCAAGACATTGTGGTTAATGATTTGGGTTTCCGTCGTGTAGCAGCAAAGTTGGTGCCGAAAGACCTCAATTTCATGCAAAAAAGAGACCGTGTTGACGTCGCAAAAGACATGATTTGCGAGGCTGAATCCGATCCCACATTCATCAAAAGGATCATTACTGGAGACGAGACGTGGGTTTATGAGTACGACACGCAATCCAGACATCAGGCAAGTGAATGGCGTTCACCAAATGAGCCGAGACCAAAAAAACCACGTCGTTTTCAGTCAAAAAAGAAGGCAATGCTGACGGTTTTCATGGATTACAACGGTGTAGTGCATCATGAATTTTTGCCAGAAGGCCAGACAGTAAACAAAGAGTATTATTTGGGCGTTATGAGACGTTTGCGTGAAGCAATTCGCCGAAAGAGACCAGAAATGTGGGCAGAAAACTCGTGGATTTTGCACCATGATAACGCACCGTCGCACAGTGCTATCATTATTCGTAATTTTTTGACGAAAAATGCAACAAATACCATCCAACAGCCACCGAATTCACCTGATTTGACTCCCTGTGACTTCTTTCTGTTCAATCGAGTTAAAAAACCATTACGGGGAACGCGTTTTAGCAGCCGAGAGGAAGTAATGGAAAAATCGCAGGAAGCACTGATGGACATACCGAAAACCGAATATAAAAAATGTTTCGAGGATTGGATCAAGCGCTGGCATAAGTGTGTTGCAGTCGATGGGGATTACTTTGAAGGGGACAATATAGATTTAGATGAATAAACTTGTATTTTTAATTTTCTGAATAAATTCCGGGAAATTTTTGATC
Organism: Hetaerina americana; assembly: GCF_022747635.1. NCBI lineage: Eukaryota > Metazoa > Arthropoda > Insecta > Odonata > Calopterygidae > Hetaerina > Hetaerina americana. The sequence continues at coordinate 45,046 of NW_027286159.1, read as the reverse complement.
AAGGTAGTAAATTTCAGGATGCAAGAAGTTTTTGTTTTAATTTTTAAATGAACATTAAGAGATAATGATGACTCTTCCAGATAAAGGAGGAGAGGATAGGCAGTGAGTCCAAAATCCATAACCAGGTTACGGTTAAAATAACAGGGAAAATGGTATACATACAAGTTGATATAGCAATCAGACTAGATTGCCCAGTTAATGGTATCACCATTTAATATACAGTTGATGCTAAGGTGGCCCAAAGCAATTTATTATAACTATTGGTAATCCACCGGTTAAGGTTGGTTTTGGATGGACACGAGCTGCCAAATAACACTCTTGTCTCTTCTAAGAAAACAAAACCCACCATCCTACTCTACAGTACGTCCCTCTTCATCTCCATATACTTCCTTCCTCCCTTCATTCTGTCCAACATCCCTAACCTATTCCTGCCCCTTCCTCGGGAACCCAGTTTACTTCCTATCCCTGGTTCTTCCCAATTCTCCCTAATCATTTCTTCCACAAATATGTTGAACGGCACAGGTGATTCTGCACAACCCTGCCTTACTCCTCTTCCTAAGACTGCCAATTCAGACTCTCCATTCCTCACTTGTACCTGGGAAATAAGCCACTTGTACAGGTTGCGGATTAGTCGCCCATCCCTCCAGTTTGCCACTATTTGCTGCAATATATTTATTAGTTTTCCAATCAACTCTAAAAGTAATTTTTATGCGTCATTTGTCCCACAATCTTAAAGCAGAGATTGAAGAAAATTGAGAATGATGAATATCTTGACTAGGACTAGGAAGACTACAATTTGAGGATAATTCATCAGATTTGGGGATGGATGTGTACATCAAGGCATGTGATTGCCGGATACCTCACATCTTCAAGCTTGTAAGAGCCTGGGAATAATTGGTTTAAGGTATTGAGCACAAATTTTACGGCTGGTATTAGATGGAGTCTTGAAATTACTTTCTCTCAGAGATGTAAAATGAGAAATGCATCCATCACTCTTTTCCACAGTAGTCTACAGTTTTTTAAACAACTCAGTCGCTCAAAGCCTTTTCTAGACTCCTCAAAGGTAGGGCTCCATGTACCACATGGGGCATTTTGCAAGGAAATCAAGTGAAAATATCACCAAATTCAAAACGATGAAACTCAACAAAAATTATGATATGCAATCAGTATTAGTCCAGGGCGTATCACTAGAACCAATGAAGCATATGGCTAAACATTTCCAATTGTAAAACTCCTCGTTGAAAACTGCTGATTTTTTGAAAAATTAAAACTTATTGTATGTTATTTACTATTCAACATTAATGAGGGTGAAGCTTCACACTAACTAATGAATTGTAATCAAATAATGTAAATTCAGATGTGTTTCTTTGAAAGGCAATGACTAAAAATTATTATTTAATTACTTCTTTTAGCTCAGCAACAATCCTGCTGGTGAACTACCATTTCTATCCACTAATTGCGTTAACTATGGGAAGTGGCGCATGTAAAGAGATCCAAAATAATCCCAACTAGCTACCATTATGCCGTCTGCACCCATCTCTCAAGTTGATGTGGAACGACTCTTTTGAAATTGAAAGAACGTTGTGAATTTTAATGTATGCATTTCAACTTAAAATTGTACATGACATTATATTGACACTATATTTAAAATGAAATTGAATTTTTCAGGGATTGTGACATTCTTATTATTTCAAATGCACGACATGTGGTAGTGATTGTTCTTTCTTCTAAAATGCATCATAGAAATGTGGATTGTCCCATTCTTCTGACAGCTGTGACTACTATAACCGAGATTAGACTTGATATTGTCGAAAGAGACTACTTGTATTTCCCGGTGTAAATGCCGTCGCTAGGTTAATCTTTGCGGGGATTCCATTGAAATTAAAGTTTGAATTTGGAACTTAATTAAATGTAACAAACCACGTGACTTATCAACAGGGACCTAAATGAAAAGTCGCACATTGAGATTGTGGTCTTTTTCTCCGAAAACAATATCTACGAACCATTATCGCTATTATTTTGGACGACAAATGTTCGACGGTCCAAGAGAAGAACTTATCTCGCTTACGACGCACAAATTAGAGGCAGGTACAATTTATATTCACTATAGGGTAAAACCACATGAAAACAATGTTTTAAATTTTGCTGCGCAACCATTATGCACTGTTTTTGTTTTATGATTAATGAATGACTGGGTCGTGTATGTCACAGAAGAATGGCATGACAAGAAATAAAATTACAAAAAAAACTATAAATATCACAGAGGTGGAAGAAGTACGCAACGACGATGCTGTATGGAATACACTGTTATGAGGAAGTAACTTATGTCTAGCCTTAGGCTTTAATTGGCACATCAAACTCATATACAAATAGCAAGACAGCGATTAGTCAATCGGAAATAATAATGATTCTAAATAAGTGTGATACTATTGAATTATGGGTGTGTTAAAATCAATCTAACTTACCGAACAAAAGGAAAGATTAGGCTCAATTCTATTCCTTTCGGACAACAGCAAATTTGGATCGCAAAACAATAGCAACACCACTATTTCTAAAAACAAAAAAAATGCGATTTTGTGGCATGCGGTGGTGCGCGCAATTTAAAATTTCATTACTTTTTAATGGTGCAAGACCATTATTTTGTATTGTGACCACGTCTATCTCTGATGATTATTCTGAGAGGACAACTTTGTGAGTAATTTTTGACGCCGGTGTAGTAGCGAGCGCGAGGACGCCCTCATAGTCTCTTCTACTTAGTGTAGGAGATGTGAGGCAGCCAGGGAAATAATTTTAATCAGGGAATCTATTGAGTTGACATGTGGCAATGAGATAATTTTACTGATTTCGTATAAAGTGATAGAATAAAAGTGAGTGCTGAAATACTAGTATATTCAAGGAAGGACCCCTTATCCCAAAACTAACTTCTCTCCTGCAGAGAAAAAATTCCTGATGAAACAACCCCTGAAACCTCTATTGTGGCTCAGATTTATTGATGATATTTTCCTTCTCTGGTCACAGGGTACTGATTTCCTGAAAACTTTCATTTCTAACCTCAATATCCTCTGTCTCCTTCAATACTACAATTTCCTCCTCCCAAATTACCTTTCTAGGTGTGAACGCATCATTAATAGACAAAAACTTTCACACTTCTGTACATATAAAACCAACCAACAAACAATATTACTTTCATTATCCCAGTTGCCAACCAATCACACCAAACGCTTCATTCTTTATTCCCTCTCCATAAGAGGACACAGAATCTGCAATGATGCCGACTTCCTTGATAAATTACTCTCAAATCTACATTATCCCCTCCTCAAACAAGCTTATCCTGAATCCCTACTAAACAAAAGAGTCCAAATACATGCTTGCACTCCCAAATCTTCCTCCACCACAGAAACCCACCCCCTTTCATTCGTTTATTTATATATATATAAAATATTTTATATATATATATATATATATATATATATATATATATATATATATAATATAGATAGACATAAAAAAGGGCACTCGTATGTATTATGAAATTCTTGGTGGGCCAGCCACCACCTGCAGATAGAAGGAACTGAGGAGGGCAGTGGATGGGGAGGGTGGGTTTCAATGGTTTGGGATTAAAATGATGAAGGTTTGGGGGTGGAGGGGTGAATGAAAAATTCTTGAGGGTAGGATGATTAATTTGTGATATTAATTTCTTATTAATTAAAGGAGTCTAAGAACCTCATGTGCACCAGGCCTATCATCTAAAGTTTGAGTAGAGAATCAGAGGGTGGGAGTGGATGTTAAAATGGAGATGCTGTAGCAATTGTCAAAGGCAGTGTAGAGATGTGAGATGTGCTTCGAGATTGGGGGCATCCCAAACAGGGAATGATGTTTGCAAGAAGCATTCTCTCCTGTCTTCTTTGATTCTGTCATCTTTGCTTTCTTCATTTTATGTTTTCTCAGAGTACTTTTTGATTTCAATGGCTCACCTTATAATTCTTGGGAATTACCAGTTTTCCCTAGCCATCTTTTTATCACAAAAACTGATGTCATGGCTAGGTTCAGTCATTGCCAACAGCTAGCTTTGTCCCTTGGTTAGAGTCACCTGATAGTCCTTCTGCCTCTATCTAAGAGATCTGTTAGTTTGGCCAATATTGCATTCCCACAAGTGAATTTGATCTTGTTGACTTCTATGCAAAGGCCCACATTCTCTATGGTTATGATATATAGCGGTGACAGGCAAAATTAATAGTACAATAGCATCAATAATTGAACCCATAATAAATTAAGTAAAATCCTTAACTGAAAATATATTTAATTTTTGAAAGTGGCGCAGTATAAAATATAAACCATTGCACACCAATGCTCATGCTTAAGGTGCTGAATGATGTTAGTGAGCTGACTAAAATGTAAGTCTTCTCACCAAAGTTATCATGTTTAATGCACACTTTGTTCAGTCTCTCAAATTAAAAGAAATAGGACTGCTCTGGTGCTCCATGGTATATTAATATCTAGTTACAAACCTTTAAGATAGACCATAATTTTGTGCATTAAATACAAGAATCCAGTGAACTGCTGCAAACAATGGAACATTATCTCTGGCACAGCTAGTAATACATATATTGTTGTTAAAGCACCATCAAGCATTAAAAATAAACCATAAACACAGTAATCAACTCAAATGTAGGTTTGGTAGGTGGTGGTAGTCCCCCAGTCCACGCAGTACTAAGCCCAACAACATGTGAAATTCACACATCAGGGTACATCAGGGGCGCTAGTTCCTTTCCCTGTGCCGGTTTTGGTTTCCCAGGAAGATCTGGTACCCAAAAAATTACAGCTTGGGTGGAGCTGCAGGTGCCCAGTCAGCCTTGCCCAGGAATCAAACGCAGGCCCTCTGGTCAGTAGTCCAACTGTCTATCCCTGGACTACCGCGACCCACCATCAGGTATTACTGAATAAATAAACTCAGTTCTTTTTCACATGAAAAAAACTTTATCATACTTTAACTTAATCTTGTGCTACTACCGGTTTTATTTCATAGGAAGCATCATCAGGTATAAAATCTCATGCACGACTAGGAAATATGTGAGATCTTACTAGGACCTACTTCTAGCTACAGAAGGAAATTTGAGGGAAAGGGCAAGTAATAGTTAGGAGGGGGCCATGTGGGTGATCGGGGGGAGGGCAGGACGTTAGTTGGTGCAATGATGATTTGGCTGATGGAGGAGTTAAAGAGACAATGTATGGGAAAGAAAGAATCATGAACAGAGTGGCATTTAAAAACTTAAACGTAAAGATTTCAACGCAGTCTAAATAGGACAAACAGGAAGATCATTCAAGCTACATGCCAAGTTACACTAGGGGAATCTCTAGAATGGGAATATCACCCAATCCCATTTTTTGTGGGAGATGTACCATAAGACTTTGTTGTGGACATACTTCCACTCGAGGAGAAGGGAGAAAAAATGGACATACTAGAACCATTAGAAATAAAAATAGTGTATTACAAGACATTTGGTGAACCAAAATATTTATGTAAGATACTCACCTCTTTTGGAAGTTTTATTGTTCATGATTCTTTCTTTCCCACAAATTGTCTTCCCCCCCCCCCCATTCAGCCAAATAATTGCACCAATGTACGCCCATCCCCCTCCCCCGTGCGGCCACCTCCCGACCGATACTTGCCCTTTCCCGCCTAAAATTCCCTTCTGTAGACCACCTCCCCTCCTAGTAAGATCATATATATTTCCTGGTCATGCATGAGATTAAATACCTGATAATGCTGCCTATGCATTGAAACCGGTGGTAGTATGATAAAGTTTTTTGTGTGAAAAAATACAAAGTTTATTTATTCAGTGTTCATGAATTTTCACAAAGTAGAGCCTCAAACCATCAAATTACTATCAGATATTCTTTGAGGGAAAAACCTCACGCCACTTTGATATTAATTAATGGCACCAGCAGTATAGTCAAAATTAAGATATGCTTGTGTGCAGCTTGTATAGATTATTTCAGTCAGTGATCTGCTGGATTCTAAGGACCCAGGCTTTACATGGGGATGGTGTAATGTATGGAAATTAGAAATAATTAAAACTAATGAATATCTCTAAATTTTAGGAAAAGGGATGGTTTTTGCAAATTGTTTATAGATTCAATTAAAAGGAAATGTCAAATTGAACTTAGAACCAAGTGATGCCAGAAACTGTTTTATTTATGAAATAACAAATGTAAAAATCGAAGAGATACGTACCTTAATGCCATGCTTAACCACCACCTACCTATCTCGGGTCTCAATTTGAGTATGTACTTAATATTTGAGATCCTCATCAGGTAGGCTTATTGAAAAAATCACAATTAGATCATGTGCAGCTTGGGACAGCAAGACTTCTCATTATATATTATGTCAAGCATAAGAAAAGTATTACATATTTGCTAGAGCGGTGTTAGAAGTCATAATAGGAAGGAGAATATCAGGTGTGCAGGGACTGTTCAGTAAAGAGAAAATACTTTTTGGGTGACATGAGGGCAAGTGAAATAAAAGCAAGTGAAAACTGAAGAAGAATTTAATTAAGAGCAAATAAGGAGAAGTACGCATTAAAAGGTTTGGAATTGACTTTTTTGTATTGCATATGTACTTATTTTTTAAATTTGTGGCATATTTTAAGATTTAATATTATAATTTGTGCCCATTATGTTTGTATATACAGCTAGGATGAATAGCCATGGAGCATTACCAATATGGAAATGTGGATGCATTGTTTCTCACTCAATGATACAGCCTTCTTTAAATAGATCTCAGGTCTTAGCATGATGAAGAATGCTCGGTGTGACAACCTCTTTATTATGACTAATATATGTTTAAAAGATATTGTTACCTAATACATCGAGCTCATGTCCATACAAGAGAATAAAATGTAAAATTGTAAAATGTAAGATATAAGTTAAAGAAAAAGATGTATTATGCCAATTAAACTCCAGATACTCAAGTGTCAAAAATATTTTTCACATATTAATTCAAAACACCCAAGAGAGTATGCATGTATCAGGTGCAATTTCCACCTCTGTTATTTAAAAAAAATCCTATTCTGATAAATATTTTGACCGGGTTAAAATGATTTTCAATGGAAATTTGGCACTGAAAATGACACAGAGTTTTGATATCCTAAAATTGAAAATATGCTGAAAAATTATATTGTATGAAAATTAGATCGGGCTGGAATAAAAAATATGTAAAAGCAATATTGCACTGTGAGACATAACCCTTAGATAACGAGGTGAATGGTACCTATGGCCTACCAACAATTAATTCCATAATCTTAGCACCTTTGGTTTTCCTTACTAGGTACCTCCATTTTTGTTAAGAGTGAGTGGGTTTTGTGTCTCACACTTAGTCTTACCTTTTAAAGCAAGAAGAAGCTTCTTCTGTGAAAAATATTGGAAGACTGATGGGATGTCTGGGAGGTATAATGGATTTAACTTAATATAGGTGATCTCATACTCAATAGGTATATTAACAAATAGTTTTTCAACAATAAATTTAATAGAATGTAGCAGGTAAATGATAAACAGCTACTTAAGGATTGGATCGTCTTAATTGTGGTTGAAACCTGATTAATGCCCATGAATTATAGGGAAAATGAAAAAACTCCAATTTATTACTCATAAGATAACAACTACCTACCTATTTTAAGGCAATGGTATTTATACCTAATTATGTACGCATTCCTAAAGGTTTTGAAGTCACTATTCCAGATTCATTTTTTGAAATTCAGACCTTTGAAACGGAACTTGCACACATTTTGTCTATGCTTCCTTTAACCAATAGCACATAGTGTTATCATATGATCACAGCAAATATCCTAGCATTAAATTGCATTGGTTTCATTATATCTTAATAACATTTAATGCTTTTTTTATTCATCATAATTTGGTATTATTTCAATTCTGCAGCCAAATTATTTAACCTTGGATTTACTTGACAATTTTATCAAATGGCATTTTGAATAGGATGCACCATACTAAACTAAATAATCAGAGTGGGGATTTATTTAGAAATTAAAAAAAAGTTCTGTTCACATATTATCTCACATTGTAATTGTATTTCGAGCATTAAATATGCTTTATGCTAGATAACTAAACACTCACTATTTCATATTTTCAATGATATTGTGGATTATTAAATGCAAAATCAGAGTGTAACATAAGACTTCTTTAGTGCCATGGCATATTATGTATTCAGATCATAATTACAGCTGATTGCATCTAAATATTACCTTTTTCAGGGATTGTCATATTGAAATACTACTTTACAATTATTTATCATGACTGTTAAATTTAATACAAGATAACAGATGCCCCAGAAATTTTCCCAAAAGATATTTGTTTCAGATCACTACTTGAGATTTTAGATTACTAAAACAACAACCATTTACGATATAATTCTTTTGATCAAGTGGGTTGATAATCCCATAGTCACAATGACTGTACCATGCTTTTCAGCTCATTATGAGCCTTATACATTGGTGCTGCAATTTTACCATGCATTATTGTTTCATTTTGGATATTCCTCATCCATGTGTTGAACATAGAATACAACCATTTGATAGAAGGGACTGAGAGTATGGACAAATAAATCACAGTTATCAACTTGAAGTCCAGTATGATAGGTTATGGCAGAACTGAGCCCAATGGCATGTGAAATTCACACATCTTGGTAGGGGAGCCAGATCCCTCTCCTGTGCCCAAGAAGTTCTGGTGCCCAAAAAAATCACACAGCTTGGTTGAAATTATGTGTGCTCAGAGAGGCTTATCCGGAAATGGAATCTAGCTAGCCCTCTGATCAGTAGTCCAACGTTCTAACCCTGGACTACCATGTCCCCTTATGGACAAGTATATATCCTCATATTAGGCTAATCCAAAAGAACAAAAAAATGATGCTGTTGCCTATTTACATGTTAGCACAATGCCATGGGTTGTCCATAGAAATTCAGGGAAAACACTCCCTCTTATTAGTATTTAGTTGCATTATAATTGAAGACTATTTGAACAGAAAAGAAATCATCCACTCAAAATTAGTATAATGCAGTCACAAATGTCGAAATCCATCAGTTAGTGATATAACTGGTCTGTATGTAACTAGCAATTAGATATATAGTTGTGAATGTCAATGCATGTATTTGTGCATACAAACCCTGTAAAAGACCTGCTTGCAATACAAGACCTTATATTCAAGGCAGGGCTATTTGTACATAATTTTGCAAATTTTCACTGAGTGATATCCAGATATTTTCCTAATTATGTTTGTATTCTTTCTCTTGCTTCATTTCGTTGATACACTCTTACCTTAAATATTATTCTAATGAATAAAATTTGCGTAGATATTATTTCTTTATTCCATCAATAAACCCAGTGCAAAGAAATGAGTAAATAATCAGTTTTTCAATGAAATCAAAGATACCTAAGCAGGGATCACATTGCTATGAGATCTGCCTAACATGATCATATGCTTACAGGCCTGTTCTAGAAAGCCCTCACAGACACTTCAGTGAAATGAAAAACATAAGGTTCATAGGCCATAGAGAGAAATTCCTACAAATATAAATTTAAAAAAATCTGCATTAAAGAGTTGATGATTTACAGCAGGCATCTGCATTCAATTATAAGGATTGCTTTTCCTGAATTATGGGTTAGAGAATTCACTGTTGAGGTCCAGGTAGATACATTGTTATGGAAAAAAGGGAATAATGTGTAGTTACAGGCAGAAAAATTAAATGAAAGAGTTGCAACCTAGTGCTATATAACGCACTGTTCCTATCCTGTATGATTTTGTATGATTCCTTTACCACTGTTCCTTCCTCTGTGTGTCTTGTCTATTTCTCCTTTGGTGGGTGAAACAGCTCCCTAACTCCATCTCTTGGCCAAAGAATCGGAACACTTGCTTGTATAAAGCATCGCAGATCTCAGGGTAAATTACATTTCCTGGATAGCTCAAGTGGTTAAGAGCCTCCACCCGGCAAGTGGAAAGATCCGGAGTTCAAATCCTGGTCTAGGAAATATTTTTACTCTCGTGATCTGCTTGATTCCGCCTTCCCCACCTCTCCTGTGCTTGTCCTTAATGTGTGCTCCTATCCCTTTTCCTTATATCTATTTCTATATAAATGAGTATATATATATATATATATATATATATATATATATATATATATATATATATATATATATATATATATATATATATATATATAACGAAATACTTCTAATGAAAGGGGTTAGTTAATATACTATAACTTTAGACTGTCAAACATATATATATATATATATATATATATATATATATATATATATATATATATATATATATATATATATATATATATATATATATATATATATATATATATATATATATAAACCATAAATTCAGTAATCAACCCTGAGGTCAGTTTGGTAGGTAATGGTGGAATTCATTCACTATTAAGCCCGACGGCATATGAAATTCACACATCAGGGTAGGGTGGGCAGTTCCTTTCCCTGTGCCGGTTTTGGTTTCCCAGGAAGATCTAGTACCCAAAAATTCACATAGCTTGGGTGAAGCTGCAGGTGCCCAGAGAGGCTTGCCCAGGAAACGAACCCAGGCCCTCCGGTTAGTAGTCCAACACTCTACGCCTTAACTACCACCACCCACATATATATATATATATATAAACATGTATATTTTTGGGAGAGAACTGGAATGCCTATGATTTTCATTTTAATCCTTTTCAATGGGCTGTGCAGAATTGTTTTCAACATTAATGAAACTTTGTTCTTACTGAAGGTTTTTCCATGGCCAATGAAAAATTTGAGGATGAGGGAATTCTACTGCAAAAATTTTAAAATGTAAATTAATGAAGAAAATAGGATGAATGAAATCAATTTCACTGGGTGATTACAAGTTGAAGAAAAATAAGAGTAGAGATGAATAGAATGTCACTTGTAAAACCAGAATTAAGGTGAAATTTTAGAACAATTTATTGATCATCCCATCTAAAAGTTATCACTCCATCTGTCTCACAATATAACTATGTTTAGATCAAATATCAAATAATTAGGTTTAGATACATTCCTCCTTAATTTAAACATACATTGTCCAACTTTCAAGGGAAAGGAAGATCATGAAATACAATTTAAGCACCATTGCCATAAAATTAGTGTTCCAACAGCTCATATATGAAAAATTTCACCTATGACATCAGCAAGTAACAAAGCACAGGTATTTTATATAACAACATATTCAAACATTTCTGAAAAGTTATTGAAGATAATCAAGTTTAGTTCTTTTAAATAGCACTCCATATATGAATCACTTTGACAAATATCATTTTGATGAACTGCCTTTTAAAATTTACAATGAGCCTTCAACTTGGTAATCCATTATGTTTTCTAACTTAATAAGCTGTTCTAAGTCATGAATATTTGATATGCAGTATTCCAAATTCTCAAATCTCATTTTATCACTTAATCAGAAAATATATAGGCTCTTATTTGTAGCTGAGCTTCATAGAATCAGTCTAGCCAAATCAATTTTTAATGCTCAGGCTCATTGAAGTTTAGAATGATGACACTAATATGGCTGGTACATTTTAGGGTAACTTTACAGTACATCACAATAATTTTGGAATTCAATCATGGTAAACTTTGTGCGTTTTTGTTGTGGGGCACTTAATGATCATTATGACTTCATTGATTCTGAAAAATTTCCTTTTTTAACAATGAGCTATAAACTTTCTGAACAGGTTATGAGTTACATGTTGTTTGCTATACGTAGATAGAGTATATAGGTAAGTATTATTTCATTTTCTGGATATGGCACACAATGATTATCAACAATGACATGAAGACGCAAAAAACATTCACCATTGCTATATTAGTGTGTAGTTTCAAATTTTTAAAACATTCCTTGTTCCCCATTAGCTGCAAAGCTTACACAATAAGAGTCATAATAATGACATTTTAATTTTCCCTCTGAAATCATTTGGCCATAACTGTCAGAAGCATATATAGGTTTATTTATGTGTATGTGTATTTATGCATGTATGTGTGTGTGTGTGTTTATATATATATATATATATATATATATATATATATATATATATATATATATATATATATATATAAACTTTGATTAAAAATTTAAACACAAAAATACAGAGAAAGTACACTCACATATTTAGTTTGGATGTTTCATCAGCACTGCTGTCATCATCAGAATTCTTGATTGAGTGTCTTTCTCTATAATTCTTTGTTTAAATACTTTAATCAAAGTTTGTATACATTTGTGTCATCGCTGAGCTGGAGGGTGTTCTTTTTACAAGATATACATACATACTTACTCATACATACATACACACACATATGTATGCAAATCTTTCAACTAGACCTCAAATATTCACTTGTTGGGTGTTAATGACATGAAAATGGTTTTGCCATATGCGTTCCACTCAATGTAAACAGAATGTTCTGGAAATAGCCTTCAATATTGGCCTTATGAATCATTTAAAATAGAAAAAAGATTTCACCTCAGCAAGAAGCTGAGTTAAGCTGTATTCACAAATGACTTAAACTCTTAACGATCAAGTTCTGCCTTAGAATGACCTTCTAACATTTATATTCATGTAATTTAACTTTTTTCGTGCTCCAACCTTAAAAATAATTTCTTTTCCAATAAACTTTAGAAATGTAACAAATACTTTACATTAACCACAAACTATTTTCTTTATAAACAAACAAGAATAATAACAGATGTGATCTGCCATTGAATCAATCTTCTTATCGCATTTTATTTCATCCAGCAAACAATCACTATCCCTCCGACATCTCTATCTCATGACTTTTTCTCCCCCCCCCAAACACTTTGATGGTTGGCGGTCGACATCTTTAGGAAGGTGCATTGCATACCTAATTACATTCCTGCTCTTCAGCTTATTGCGCCACCGATTGGGCTCGGATTTTTATATTTCATATATTACTCCTCTTGACTCAGCTCCGAGAAACATTCCCAGCAGTGGGAATTAATCATTTCCCAACCCCTTCGGCATAAAAGGGTACTGCGTCATGGATTCGCCTCCACCACAACAGTTAAAACTAATGCCCCGGCGTGACCAATCGCACAAACGAGGGGCGATCCCCGCCCCTGGGCATTTTTAATCTGGCCGAGTGCATCTCCACACACCCCCAGCCGATCGCTCACTCGACGCGGGAGGAAGACGTCAATCTCCGGAAGGCGTTGCCGAATCTCCGAGGGCAGCTCCCCTGCGCTCCCTTCAGCTTCAGCACGGCACCTCCGGGGTTCCCGCAGACCAGCGTCACCTCAGCCCTGCCCCCCTCCTCCACGGCGGCCGCCAGCAGCCGCACGGCCGAAGGGGCCACCCCACCCACGCAGAGTTCGAGCGGGGGTGAGGGGGGGCGCTCCCGCAGCGCGGCCCCCAGGGCGGCGGCCTGCGCCGACCCCAGGCCCACGCCCTTCAGCGAGAGGGAGGGCGAGGGCCCTCCCAGGGCCGCCACCGCCGCCGCCAGGAACAGGTGCTCCAGCGGGACCTTCCCCGCCGCGTCCGACACGCGGATTCCATCAGCCCGAAGCCGCGAGAGGGCCCCGCAGGCCCTCAGGAGCCTCGCGACGGCCCGGATGGTGCGCGCCGGGTCCTCCAGGCACATGCACCACTTCTCCATGCGCAGGGTGCGCAGTTCGCGGAAGTCGCGCGAGAGGGAGCGGAAGAAGGCGATTGCGGCGGCGTCGTCTAATGGCGGGGCGTCTGGCGGGGGGTGCGAGAGGTCGAGGTCAGAGAGCTTGGAGAAGGAGCGCAGGAAGGGTAAGAGGGATGGGCCGCGGAGGGCAGGCCGCCCGTTGAGGGAGACGGTGAGGCCGGAGAGGCGCAGGAAGGCGAGGGAGGGGCAGGGCAGCGGGGGCAGGGACGAGAGCAGCGCCCCCACGGGGTCGTCGCGGCGGCCGAGGCGGGAGAGGCGGCCGTCGTGCACGCTGACCTCGATGCGTGCGTTGGCGAGCGCCAGGTCACGGATGGAAGTGGCCGAGAGGAAGGTCACGAGGGCCGCCAGTGACGCCTCCTCCTGCGGTAGGAAGAGAGAGAGAGAAGTGGGTTAGCATCCCGTTCCTTATTATTATGCGTAATCTACCAATTAAGGTAGGTTTGATTGGGCACAACTACCAAATAAATGTTTTGTCCCTCCCAACAAAATACAATACAATATCATCTTACATCGCAAGGACTTGGAGCTGATCAACGAAGTCCAATTTTTATCTTCACCTTCCCCCCTCCTCTCCATCACCTTCCCACGACGTACATGTGACCAGTGATCCCTTGCCCCCTACTCATTGGATATTTCCTTCCTTCCCCCCCCTCTGCAGACGGAGACCATGCTTTCCCGGACAAAGTGGGAAACCCCGAGTCCCCACCCCCTTTCCTCACGGACGAGGAGGGAAGATTCACCGCTGCGGGACTAACCACACCCCCCCCCTATTCGGCATGTGCTAGTGATAACATTCCCTCCTACACCCTTTCCCCAAAAACCTCGCTAGGGCGCCCCCTTAAAACTATACAGTGATCCCAATCTTTACCCTTTAACTCAGTGCTTATTTGTGTATTGATACCTTGTTCCCAGACCACGACCATAGGGATAAACCCCCGATCCCGTCCTCTTCCTCCGCGGCCCGAAGAGCTTTGCGGCGCACCGTGGGACACCCTCAACGAGACACCCCCCCTCCATTCGGCCACGACGCGCTCTCCGGACTCCTAGGGTCTTTGCACCTTGTCTTCCCCAACCCTCTTCCCCCCCCCCACTCACATAGTCACCCATTCTGCCTTCCACCTTCCCCCCCCTCTTCCCCTCTTTTCCTCCACCCTCCCCTTACTTGCCTTCAATCATATATATACTGGACTCTGAGGTTTAACTATCACCTGATGATGATGTAGTAACATTGAAACCGGTCGCATTAAATTTTATTTTTGTGGAAAATTGCTATTTTTAATTAATCTCAATCCTATTCCTGATCTTTCCTCCTTTACCGGAAATTCTCCCCTCTATCACAGTCTTCAACATCCCACCGCCGATCAATATGATAACCCAAATAGATAAATTTAGGACTTGGAACTAAAGGATATTGTTGACGACAGGGAAATTAGCATATTGTGTGCGAAATATGTATTGGGAGATGGAAAGTGCAAATATATGTTGATATTTCAGGGCAATGTGGAGGTGAGATGGGTGGATAGGAGGGATAAATAAAGCTATATTTTTAGAGTAATATACCGCGAAGGGGTGAAAATAGTATCTAACAAAAAGTTTGGAAGAAGCATAATAAACAAAGAGCACGTGGGTGAGAGGATAATAAAAGTAAAAGCAGAACCAGCGAGCTTCCTTGGTTACTGTTAGGCCAACAAGGTCTGCCCCGAAGGTATAAGGACTTATTTCTTTCGATTAGACAGACGAACGGGCGGTGGTTTATCCGACTGGGTTCGAGGGAGTCTCAGGGAAGGCTGGAGGCCGGTGGTAGTTGGCTCATAGCCTTTGCAGAGTGCAAATCGTTCGTTTTCGATGCCTGTATAACTTGACCTCGTTACGCTCCGTCATGAACCAGTTATTGGAACAGAGCTACATCATAAAATTTTGCGTGAAACTGGGCAAAACCGGGAAAGAGACTCATGACATGATCAAGTAGCTTATGGTGATAACGCCTTGGGTAGATTGGGTGTTTTTGAGTGACTCAAGTTTTTTAGGATGGTAGAGAAAATGTTGAAAATGCCGAACGTTCAGGACGCCCTTCGATCTTAAAAAGTGACGAAAGTCTTGTAAGAGTGAAGGCTTCGTTGGACAGGGATTGCAGATTAAGTGCTCGAATGGTTTCTGATGAACTTGGCATCCCTAAAAGTGATGTGCATCGACTTGTGACCGAAAAAATGATAATGAGAAAGGTGTGTGCGAAGTTGGTTCCACGAGTGCTCTCGCGCGAACGTAAGGAAAATCGCACGCGGATATGCCAAGCGTAGAGGAGCTAGGTTTGTAAACGGTGTTATGGTAAACTTAGTAGCGTATCTAAAATATTATGGCGGCTATTTTGGGAATCACTCATGGAGCGAAGGTTAAATATTGCATAAATTAAAAGGATGTCTCTTTTGCAATAAAGTTGAAAATGTATTTTTACCCCCATCGTACTACAGTAGGAGAGATCATTTCAATACAATTCCGGAGATTAAATGTAGAACAGATAGATTTAAGACGTCTTTTCCCCGCGAACGATAAGGGATCAGAATAAAATGACGCTTGCCCGACTGAGCTAGGAGGGAAAGGTGTTTTGGGTCACAAATAGTCTGCTGTGTAATCACCTCCTGCCACACACCCTAATGCTGGTTCAGAGGGTACTAAATAAATAAAAATAATCTGGCGTATATTCACCCCCTGCCACACACCCTAGCGGTAGGGGCTTGCAGGGTACTGTAAATAAGAAAATGCTAGCTCATCCTTTGTGCATTCTTTGGAGAAACGAAGGGAGAGGTTCGAATTTCCCTCAGTTGATGCTAATTAAAAAGGGGTGGATGGCAGATGGTGATGCTACGCCAGGGTCCGCACCCACCTCGATCCGGAAGGTCCACCCTTCGAGCGCCAGGAGTCGCAGCGATGAGTTCCGCGCGAGGGCGTGGCAGAGCATCTGCGTGGCGGCGTCGTCAAGGGTGAGCCTGGGGGAGGAGAGGTCGAGGAGTTGGAGGCGCGAGCCGCTGCCCTCGCCGAGGGCCGCCACGAGCGGCAGCACCTCCTCCCGCCGCGACGCCCCCTCAACCCGCAGTGAGTCCAGGCCCCCGCTCTCCCCGGCCACCCTCAGCGTCTCCCCCAGGCAGAGAGCCTCCTCCGCCCCCAACTGGCAGCGGGAAACGTTGAGCGTCCTCAGGCGGCTGGTGGGCTCCCGGGCGGCCACGAAGATGGCGTGGAAGCCGGAGGAGGCGGCGTGGAGGACGGGGTCGGCGCATGACGGGGGGCCCCACGGGGCTGGACTCCTGTCGCGGCCCTCGGAAGGTAGGGTGTCGGCCCTCGGCAGGAGGCCCCCCCTCGGCAAGCTGAAATACCTGCAGGAAATAAGTATATTGAGGGGCCACTCAAGGATCCTTCTACTACAGTATTTCAGAAAAATGTAACCCTCTGAAGGGAAATCATGGCAACCATAAAGGGATAAGGATGAACGTTAATCAATGGAGCAAAAATCCAGAAAAGACGGGGAGAATATAGGAAGGACTTAAGAGCAAACATATTCGGCTACCAAGCATAGTAGGTGTAGATGGAGGATTTTTGTCGGATAAAGTAAGATCAGGACCAGGGATGGGAGATAGTGAGACGAAAAAAAGGAATATTGGCAATGAAGGCTAATGAGTCTAATATGAGTGGTTGCCATCCCGACATATTTATTCATTTAAATGAGATAAGTAACTTGGTGATTCCGCACGGCCATTATTAAAATACGACCCAGGTTCCGAGGTTAGACGTCATCATCAGATCAATTATGATGACGTCCGACGTCGAAACCTCGGTCGTGCTCGAAATAAAGTGTGAGTGGAATTACAAAGTTATTTATTTTATTTGAATATGTTGTGTAAATTATATAAAATTTACGCCGGAGACAACAAATTTCATCCCGAAAAATATTTCAGCAATAGAGAATATGGATTCCTGATATGCCTTAGGATTTACAAGAATACATATAAGCAAATGAGCATTTTAGGTCCATATAACATACAATACGGATCCAGGTTATACGTGGATAAATCGTTCTATAAACAAAAAAAAACAAAAACACTCGCAGTTTTCCACTTCCCATTTAAGTTTCAAAAATGGCTAATTCCTAGTTCAACATTATTTTCAAGCGAAAAATACACATTACAATGACAAATACAACTGTATCTGAAAAGCAAGAGGGTGGGGGAGGGGGAAGGGTAGGGGGCCCATCCGGGGTAGGGGTCCGGAAGAAACTCCTGCCACCCGGTCGGTTCGGGCGAACCTCGCGGTTTCACGGCAGTGGCGGACTCCACCACACTCCCCGTATTTTCAATATACATGTACTTGTATACACTTGTCATTGTGATTGGAAGGATTCACTTGAAAATGAAATAGCGCATCAAATTTGGTGTTCAAACTCAAAGAAGAGTAACATAACAAGTACTTCTGTTTCCGTTAGTTCTCAGTACATTTTAATCTCCAGCTTGCGTTGGATTAAAAAGGGAAATTGAAAGGTTCCATGCATCCTGCATATTAGACTACATATTATTTTGTCTTTTTGCAATATGGTCTTTTACCGTCCAATGAGGTGTTATGAACTAGTGGATGTGGCCTAAGAATAGTAACTTACTAATACTTAAAGGAGAATCTATAATTTTTCCCAACCTAGCCACCCGGCTGAAACTTTCATACTAGGTTTGTATACAAAGTATCGTTAACAATTTATCCATGACTTGAATTGAGTCAAGTGCTGAGTTCAGATCGTCGGTTAAGTGTGCGCATGATCGCAGATCGTATATTGGCATTGATTAGATAGTGACAGTGCACACACCATAATCATTCAAAATTTGCCGATGCGAAAGATCTGCGCTAAACTCATCCTCCCGAAGGTCTTTGAACGGACGACCAAGAGCAGTGTCAAGTGTCTGCTTGCGAAGACCTTCTGCAACGACATCGCGACGATTCCCCGACCCCCTTACAGTCCAGAATTGGCACCAGCAAACTACATTTGGGCAAATACAAACGCTCTACACAAGCTGCAGCAAAATGACTCTGGTAAAAGTGTGTCGACGCGAAAGGGATCAACTTTGATGAGTTTTTAGGCACTACAGCAATATCTGAAATAAATCCTTAAATTTTCCCGATACTTTTTATACGAACTATGAATGCATTTTGCAAACCAAAGCTCTGCCCCTCTCTTACTCACCTGGAAGCAGAGGGCCCTCCTCGTGGGGAGTGTCCGGCGGGCCTTCGATCGAGCGTCCCGGGCCGGTCGTCGGAGCACAGGGAGTCGGGCACATCCCTCTTGGAGCCGCGGGAGCCGCGGATGTCGAGGGCGGCGAGCGGGCGGGCCGCAATGAGGGCCGCGAGGGAGCGGAGGGCGTCGGGACCGCATCGGAGATGCGGCAGGTGGAGGGCGGAGAGGGCGGGAGGGGCACGAAGGACGGCCTGGCACAGCCGCGACACCTGCGACGCACCCGGGTTGATGTCCAGCGAGATGCGCTGGAGGCAGGGGCAGGCGGCGGACTCGAGGGCGGCGCAGATGGAGTCCACGAGGGCGTCGAACCTTTTTCATTCCGGAATAAATGAAGTTGATGAGTTTCTTAGACACATTCCAACGGCTGTGTGCTAAATAGTGGTGGTGGTTGATTTAAAGAAAAATAATCGTGACCATCTAGGGTCTAGAGCTTTGCAGTACTAATTTCAATACATTTTCAAAAAAGCATCGACTTATGATATTATTTTGAATCTATTAAAAACATCGATTTATATTTGATGTATCATCAATCGCAATGACTTCATCTTCGGCATCACCACAGCTCGTATCGTCGCCATCATCATCCACAGTATCGACCGATGGTCCTTCATTCAAATTTGGGTGAAGCCTCAGAGCACTTAAAGAAAACACAACTTGCGGAGTTTTCTGGGAACCAGAACTTAGTGTGAATTCATTGGTGCGCAAGGAGATGAAGTGTATCCCCAATTAGAATGTTATAAAATATCAGAAACCATAAGGCTTTGTTCTAAGTTCTCTCTTCTACACCCACATATAAAATATCTAACTTTGGGATGCCAACAAGGTACGCATGTGGTGAATGACAATGTCATATGATAATGTAGTCACCACGTACGAGTATGTAGAGAAAAATTATTATTTTAATAAAGGCACCGATAATACCAAATTTGACTTTGAAAGAATCGAACAGTTTCCTACGCCAAGAAGATATAGTATTTAGAATCTTGTAATGCGGAAGATATCAACATCCAAACAATATTTACATAAATAATACCATATTTACGTAATAATATTGTTAGAATCGTGGAAATATTCGCTAAGAGCTTTAATTAAATCATTGTTCAGTTTTCCATCTCTTAAATAGTCATTATAAAGCCCCGTTAACAATCTGATTAGCCCTATGATGACTTACTATCTCATCATCTCCATTTAGCTACGCCTTCAAGGCAATGCACACTCTCATGATCCACAAAGCCGACAAAAAGCTCAAAAGAATACCTTTCGTGGGGTCCGTCATCCAAGCACGTGATTACGAGTTCCAGGGACCTCAGCTTTGGTTTCCGCAGGGCCGCGCCCACGTACGAAGCCAGCCGCGCCACCCCTGCCCCGGAGAACTCGTGTCCGAGCAGCGAGGACAGACGGACGGATCTGACAGCCTCCGAAGCCGAGAGGGCGGCGAAGAAGGTGTCCAGGGCGATGGCCAGCGACCCCTCCCCCTCCCACTGGAACACCAGCTCCAGGGCCTCCAGCTGACACGCCGTGCTACCCAGCACGAGGGCCCAGCCCTGCAGTTCCGCCACGGAGGAGTGGACGACGGCCCCGGCCGACGACCCTCCCACGCCCAGGAGGCCCCAGGCCGCCGCGATGTTCCTCTCGGTGGGGTCCCCACAGCACTCCAGCAGGGAGAAGACGGTGCGGGAGGAAAGGTCAAGGGGGCAGAGGAGGCGGAGCGCTAGGTGGGCGTGGGGGCCCAGCAGACCCAGGAGGAGACGGAGGACGGGCGAGTGGATGGCTTCCGGGAGGGCCTCCAATTCCCGCCGGAGCACCGCGCTGTCGTGGGCCACGGAGGCCAGGTGCGCGGCCGCCAGCCACTCCGCCACTGAGGTGTGTAGGGCCCCATAGTGCACGCCGATGCCCGCTCCGCCCCCGGCCCGCGAGAACGTGAGCCCTCGGGTGAATATCCCGGCCTCCGCCGCCTCCAGGCCCCTCCGCGAGGCCCTCAGCTCGGTCTCCGCATAAACGTACCGGCTCTCCTTGAGGGCCGCCAGTGACACCCTGCCCGCCTCCTCCAGGAGCTTCTGCCCCTCTTCCGCGATGAACGCCTCCTCCAGCTCCTCGCCCCCGGGCTGCGCGCGAAGACCTCTCTTCACCAGAGCCGTCAGGAGGAGGCGGAGGGCGTGGTGGGGCGGGGTTTCGGGCGGGGGCAGTCTACCACCCGCCTCCTCGTGCAGTGAGGCCAGTAGGAGCCATCCGGAGGGAGTGGCAGCGGAGAGACGCCGGAGGGCCGGGGACGTCCCCTCCACGGCCTCCAGGAACGACCCCGCCGCGTCCCCACCGGCCTCCGGGGCGCGCCGACCCGCGAAGTGAGCCGCGGCCAGCGTGCTCAGGTGAGAAGGGTCGGGTCCTCTGAGCAGGACCCTCCTCTGGGCCCTGACGGACGGGGGAGTGGAGGTAGCCAGGAGCAGGAGGCGGCTCTCGGGCAGAAGTCGACCCTCCAGGAGGTCGGTGGCGTCGGACAGGGCCCCCCCCTCGTCCTCCCCCCCCGGGAACCTCTCGTCCAGGCCGTCCAGGACGAAGAGGAGCGAGTCCCTGAGCGCCGGGAGGGCGCGCCACAGGGCGGGGAAGGCGTGCCTGCCGAGGGCGGCCTTGGGCAGGAGCCGGCGCCTCAGGAAATGGGAGAGCGAGGGCAGGCCGCGCATCTCCCGCAGAGGGAGCAGGAGGGCGAGGGAGACGCCGGGGAGGGGAGCAGAGGAGGTGGGCCCGCCGCCGGGAGGGGGCCCGCCGTCCGGAGCCTGCGTGGCCCACGCGTGCAGCAGGCGAAGGGCCAAGGTGGTCTTCCCGCTGCCGGGGGCTCCTTCGACCACCACTCGCCTGGGGGCCTCGTGGACGACCCCGTCGCTGGTCTAGGGCGAAAGAGAGAGGAAATTCATCAACCAGTGATCTTTGCTTCTAACCAAACACGACTCGCAGGCGTGGATTTATCTCCACTCGAGGGATGCAACCCCGGGAATGTCACAGTGCTCGGGCAATCAGCGGAAGGAACGCCGTGCTAGGAAAAAAGACATGTGACGGTAGGTAGCATTTTCTTAGTTCCAGCATGTAAAGGGAATGTACGCCATTAATGAAGGACCGTGAATTAATGTCGCCAAATTTGTTTAAAATGGGAAATGTTTATCTTTAAATACACAATACATATTTTGTATAATAAGTAATCTACCGGTTAAGGTACTCGTAGGTTTTGGATGGGCACAACTACCAAACCAATATCTTGTCATTCCTTAGAAAGCAAAACCAAACATTCTACTCTAAAACAAACCCCTTTTACTCTCCATTTACGTACTTCCTTCCTCTCTTCATACCATCCAACATGCCTTTATTATTATTCCTGTCGTTTCCTCGTTTTCCTAACATTCTCCCCTCAATCCAACTGCCAATCAATTTGCTTTTCATCCATCTTTCCTGCCTCCTTATGATTTCTCTCACCAATCCCCTCTCCTATCCCGCCATACCTGGGCGAGGCGCCCACCACTTCCTCCTTTGTTTTCCTATCGGTCCACATCACCTTCTCCACACCCACGTTTCAAAAGTCTCCAATCTACGCCTATCATCCTGATTCAATGACCACGTTTCCGCGCCGTACGCTCCATATCTAAGTTCTCACGAGTCTTTTCTTAGCATACTTATTCAATGTCTACGCCATGAATTCTCTCGTGCCTGTAGAAGAATGTTTGCCTAACGTAATTCTTCTCCTACTACTTCGATAATTTTGGTTCAAAACACTTCCGAGAAACGTAACTGGTCCACAAGGTCCAGTTTTTGCCCTCCTATTTTAATGTTAACCTTAACCTTTCTCTTTCTGGAAAACCACATTCCTTGTTTTATTTGTATTGATTTTCGTCCCATATCTATCGACATGAATTTCAAATTCATTCATCATTGCTTGCAACCCCTTGGCTGACTGAAAAACTAATGTTTGGTCATCAACGAACCTGATTTCATGAATTCCCCGCCGACTTTCATTCCTATCTCCATGTCTTCCCATGCCTCTTTAATTACTTCCTCTATATATACTTCGAACAGCACTGGTGGTAATGGAAAATCCTGCCTATAGGGTTCACATAGAACGACACAGGGAAAGGAACTGGCTCCCCTACCCTGATTTGTGGATTTCACACGCCCCATAGGGCGCCGCTTAGTACTAGGTGAACTCTACCATTATCTACCAAACCGACCTTTGGATTGAATACTGTGCTTATGCTTATCATAAAATTTACGAAGTGGGTTACTACTAACTATTAATTTCTTAAAAATATTATTTTCCAATATAATCGAGATGAAACAAATGCAAATATTAGTAAATAATAAAAGAAGTCGCCGACGGATTGATGAATCCTCGTTCAGTTATGATTTTCTCTCCTCAATTATTCATAGGGTGAATTAATAAGGTGAATTTAGACTTTATGGCATATTTTCACATATATTTAAAATCTTTAATTTATGTTTTTATTTCTATCTGGAATTTTAAAAGCAAACTTCCTAATTATTCCCGCCCATACGGTTTCAAACACTAAAGGAACTTGTACCATAACGGCACTGCTGCAATTACGTAATTCGACACCGCATTATAGCCACTCACATTATTCCCTCTTGAATTTTAATAATTTGTTAATATCTTTGCAGTGATTAAAGAACTCTTTTAGAGGTTTCCATTATTAGACAAGCATTAATAAAATACGTGAGAGAGCCTCAGTTGATGGTAACAATGGTAACTAGCATATAGTTCCAGATAAACAAGATGGCGTGTATCAGAAAAGACATTTTCTACACGTACACACGAGTGCGATTCGAAAAGTAAGGTATCCTATTTTTTTCATGAAAAATCAAATTTATTCTCAACTTTGCGTACATCGTTGGAAAGGTTGAGCATTTAGCTATTTCTCTACATCTCGTATTTTAACTATCGAGAGATGTGAAATTAAACTTAAAAATACTCCTCAAAAATTCGGTTTCTTTGCTTCATTCATTGAATTAGAGTTGATTGATATTGATAAAATTGTGAATTGATTGATAAAACCCATTGATAAAACCTGTTTTGTCTTTAAGTAATTGCTCCCAGTTTTATTCATCCACTGTCGAACAGATATAGAATTCCAAATAACCAAGATGTCGTGTTTCAGGAACGGCATTTTCTACACACACATACACAAGCACAAATAGACACAATTATTGCGACCGAAAGTTACGGTGCCGAAAGAATACCCGATTTCAGCGGCATTCATTCATTCAGAAATGTTGGAGAGAATGAAATTGTGGAAGCATTGAACTAATCTCAATGCGTTGGTTGCTCTTAAATTTTTCATTCATTAAAAGTTGAGGGAATGGTGCTCATTTAAATGGAAGCACTGCACTGCACAGAAGAGGTAGAGTTTGTTTTGAGACGTTTAAATCCTTTTGCCCCTTTTCTCTAACAAACAGCAAACAAAGATTTCGATTTGAAACAGGAAAATTTGCTTTTTTGCTGTCGTGCATCCATCCCGACATGTCACGCTGTGAACCATCCACCACTCTTTGACGAAGTGCCCGTACATTGCCGTGAGTAAAAAATATTTATTTTTCAAAAAATATTCTTTGTTCTGTTCTCATTACTATCTGCGTTTCTCATCTATACGGAGCTACATTGTGCGCAGTCCGTGATATCTCTTCCATTCAAAGTTTTCCATTCAAATTCCTTTTTATCTAACCTTACCGTACTTTCACTGGATTTCTTCTTTCTCCGCATTCGTTATTCCTAGAGATTTGAAAGGATCGTTTATTTATAATCTCCCTGCCAATGCCGTTATTTCACTCCCCTAGCATTCCTTAACAACATATTAAACTCATTCTCTCCCGGTCAACGCCTCATGCTGCCCATGCAACGTGCATTAAAGTTTAAAGGTTTGCTTCTGATTGGCTACAAATGTATTGAAAACCCAAATCGAATCAGGCCAAATTTTAATTGCGTATGAATATAAAATTATTCTCATTTTATTTCAGAGTATACACGGCGTATAAAATGGCGCAAATCTATTTAGCATTTAATTACTTGCCTTTATTTCTTAACGCCGAGTGTTTTTTATTTATGTATCCTACAAGCCACCGCTAGGATGTGTGGCAGGAGGTGGTTACACACTAGAAAAATAGATGAAATACCCGGTCGTATATTAAATGATGTAGCATCGGAAATTCCGCCGTATCTAGAAATAATATTTAAGAAGTCGCTGGTATATCACAAAGTTCCCAGATATTGGAAAATGGATAACGTGATACCAATATTTACTAACGCAAGCAAGGAGGAACTGGGTAATTACAGACCTATTTTCCTCACATTTCGTGCAAGGTTATGGAATATACCTGTATACTTGCTAGTTCGACCGTGAGACACCTCGTTAATAAGAAGTTATTAATGAAAAATCAGTACGTTTTCAGAAAAGGTAGATCCTGCAAGATACAACTTGCCCTTTTTGTTCATGATATTCTAATATCATGAACAAGAGGGAGAGCAATATTTCAGTGGATGCAATTTTTCTAGATTTTAAGAAAGCCTTGGACAAAGCACCTCATTGTTAACTACTCGCAAAGCTAGAATCATATGGCATAGATAAACATATCCGGGGTTGGATTAATGACTTTTTAAATGGTCAGGTACAAAGAGTAGTCATTGATGGAGTAAGCTCAAATGGAGTAGAAGATACTTCATGTGTTCCCCAGGGAAGTCTTGCCGGACCTCTTTTATTTCTACTTTGTGTTAAAGACATTGATTCCGCAGTCAATAGTAAGATACGTTCATTTGCAGGCGATGCAGTGGTTTACCGTAATGTCCGTGATCCTGAGGATGCAGCAGCTTTGTCAGATGACATTAATGCTGTACAGCGCTGATGCGACACTTGAAAATTAGAGTCAAACTTCAAAAAGTGCACACTTATAAATTTTGGGAAAAAGAGCAATTCCCTCCTGACCGAAATGGAATGTGTACACTCAATTAGATTCAAGACTCGGAGGATAGCCCAGCGGTATCTGCAGCCCCTACCTCCGCCCCTGAAAGAGCACTACCCAGAAGGAATCGTCAGTGTGGGAAGGGGGGATTCTGGTAATAACCAGCAGTAACGACAGATGTGTGATTGTTCCATTGCGGGAGGGTGCAGACCATGAGGGTGTGAGCCAGCGCCTGACGGCATGGTGAGTTAGTTCCTAGTGGCGGCGTTCACCAGGTGACGAAAGCGGTTGGAGCGGCGGCTTCGGGCCGTGGCTCATGTTGGCGTCAACGATACCGTCAACCGTGGATCTGAAGAGATTCTGAATTCTTTCAGGAAATTGAACTCGGAAGTGAAGCGAGTGGGTGGTGTCGAGGGGGTTAATTTGACGCTCTTGATCTGAAGCCTTGTCCCGAGGATTGATCGTGGAACTTTGGTTTGGAGCCGAGTGGAAGGCATCAATCAAAGGTTGCGTGCTTTATGCAGGGATATCGGAGCGTCCTTTGTAGACTTCATCCAGCGATCCAATCGTGTGGGAACCTCCTGAACAGTTCTGGTATTCATTACACGTCTGAGGCCTAACCATCGACAGATAACATTTACCAAAAGTAGGATGATTTATTTATTTCCCGAATAGGTGGACGGGCGGACGGCGGTTTCTCTGGCTGGGTTCCAGGGAAGGAAGTCTCTGGAAAGCCTGGAGATCGGTTGGTATTGGCCCCCAGCCTTTGCGGAGCGTGGATCGTCCGTTTGCGAAACCTCGATAACGTGACCTCGTTACGCTCCGTCATTAGCCGGTAATTTGAACAGCGCTACACCATCCAATTTTGCGTGAACCTGGGAAAAACCGGGACAGGAACTCATCATACGCGTAAGGAAGCTTATAGTGCTAACGCCTAGGGTCGATCGGGTGTTTTTGAGTGGCATAGGTTGTTTCAGCAGGGTAGAGAGGAGAATGTTGAAAACACCCTACGTTCAGGACAACCTTCCGCCTCAGAAAGTGAGGAAAGTCTTGCAAGAGTGACGGCTTTGTGGGACAGGGATCGCAGATTAAGTGTTCGCATGGTTTCTGATAACTTGGTATCCATTAAGGGAATGTTCATCGACTCATGAGCAAAAGCATGGGCATGAGAAAGGTGTGTGCGAAGTTGGTGCCACGAGTGCTCTCGGACGAACAAGTGGAAACTCACACGCGGATCTGACAAATGATTCTCGACCATGTGAGGAGTGAGGACCCAAATTTTTTAAACAATGTCCCACCAGACTTCTTCCTCAAATCCGCGCGGAAAGGACGTCACCATGGCTTGGTGGAAGTGGCTACAACATGCCGTGACGAGAGAGATAAGCAGTATTCCTGGCGCCGCCTTCCAGAAGGCGAACGAATCGTGGTAAAACCCACTGGCAGTGTAGTATGTGACCGCACGTGGGTGCTACTTCGAATACTTTTGAGCAAATGTATCAATTCTGGCAGAAAATTTTTTTAATCGACTCAGGCCCACTACTTTTGGGACAGGCCTTGTATTACAATGGCCTCCAATATGTCTTTGAAAACTAGAAGGTGGTAGAAGTGCATAGCATCAAGTTGAGCCGAGTTTTAGAACGAGCAAGAAATTTGAAGACTGAGTAATCCTATGCTGTTGAAAAACATAATGACCGTTATTGATTGAACAGCAATCGTACACGGTCGAAGTCTTCTCATTTATGAAAGTTTCGCCAAAATAAAATTACACATTATTCCTTTTTTATTTGAACACTTTTTGCTACAGTGAATGGAAGAAAGCCTAGCCATACTATGTACTCTCTTGAAAGAGCTAAAAATAATCTATAACGGTTCATTACTTCAACAGTTATTATCGTATTATATAGGAGGAAGTATACAGAGAAAATTACCAATATCTCAATTTTTTTACCATTTCAGTTCGAAAGTACTCCACAACGTGTTATTAGGCGGGCATTTTTATAATCTGAATACTTTCCAAAGATTTCCAGTTTGAATATCTTGGCATTTGTAAATAGGTCACTGAAATGATATTATCCATAAATATTCATAATTTTGATACATTAATGTGGGCATATGGTACAAGCTTCAGCTAAGTTGTCCCATGCCAGAAACAATTACAGTCAAAGATGTAGCACTCCATGTCAAGGCTATCCGCTCAAAAATGTGATATTCTGCCACATTGGCTCTAAAATATGTCACAGATGCTACAAATAGGTAAGGGCATTGAAAATTTGCTGGTCAAATAACTAGCCTTTCATTTTCCTTCCAGATACCACACGAAAACAATTTATTTCTTCGTGAAGGATTCTCGGGTCTTCCACCGGGTCAAGGGTTCCATATTGGCCGACGTTTCGATGCCCGACTCGTGCATCGTCTTCAGGGTTGATGGCTGCCATTCCGTATTTGGCCGTCTTATATACCTGAGCTCCCGCCTCAGGTGACCTGTCATTGGTCCGAGGAGGGGGGACCTCCTGATTGGTCGCCGGGCAGTTGTGGTCTGTTCCTTCCTTTCTTTACTTGGTTTAGCACCGGTTTACATGCATTGCTGAGGGAATAGCCCGAATCCCTATTGAAATTATGTCCTGCCATTTTAATTTCAATTGATTCTTTGACTATTCGGTCCCAGTAACCACCGGCGCGGGAGAGTACCTTCGTCTCATTGAAATTGATGGAATGATCCATCGCGATGCTGTGTTCGGCGATGGCTGATTTTTCCAATTGTCCCAGGCGAAGGTTTCTTTTATGTTCTTTTAATCTTGTCTCAATGGTCCGCCCCGTCTCTCCGATGTAGACATCTCCGCAGGCACACGGGACTTGGTATATGCCTGGGGTCTTTAGGCCGATAGGGTCCTTTGCTCTGACGAGCATATTTCTAATTTTTCCCGGTGGTTTGTGGATAGCCTCGATGTTGTGCCTCGCCAGTATCCTGGATATTTTACCTGAGATCGAGGCGACGTACGGCAGGCAGGCCCTTGCTATCGGTTTTTCTTTTTCCTCCTTCATCGTGCGTGGTAGCGGGTTGAAGGCCCTTTTTAGGGCCAGAGAGATTTCGCGTCCGCTATATCCATTTTGGCGAAAGGTGATTTTGAGATGTTTAATCTCCTCCGACAAACTATTCTTGTCAGCGAAACGTCGGCCAATATGGAACCCTTGACCCGGTGGAAGACCCGAGAATCCTTCACGAATCAAATACGCCGGGAAAGCACCAGATCTTACTTCAATTTATTTCTTACTTATTTTTCATTTTCTTATCTTAGTACTCTACAAGTCACCGCTAGGGTGTGTGGCAGGGGGTGAATTCACGCCAGGTTAATTATTACCCGAATATGACCCCTATCTTGGTCCGACAATGTTAATACGTCCCCTTTCGTTCGTGGAAAAAATGACATCTTCAATGGGTGATTCCTAGTCTAGCTCCTCTAATATTTTGGATACGCTACTAAGTTTGTCATAAAAACGTTTAACAAATCTAGCTCCTCCGCGCTGTACTTTGTACTTTGTTGAAGGCTTTCTTAAAATACAGAAAAATCGCGTTCACTGGAGCATTGCTCTGTCCCAAAGTAAGAATATCGCGAACAATAAGCGCAAGTTGTGTCTCGCAGGATCTACCTTTTCGGAAACCGTGCTGATTTTTCATTAATAACTTCTAATTATCGAGTTGTCTCACGATCAAACTAGCAAATATATGTCCCATAACCTTGCACGAAATGGAAATTAGGCCCATAATTACTCGGTTCCTCCTTATCTCCGTTTTTAAATATTTTTATTACGTTAGCCGTTTTTCAATCTCTAGAAACAATGTGATATACTAGCGACTTCTTAAATATTATTTCTAGATACGGCGCATTTTCCGAAGCTAGTTCCTTAAATATACGAGGGGGTATTTCATCGGGCCCGGAATTAATTGACTCATGGGGAATTTTACGACAACAATCAAACTGGGTCCATAGATGAGTTTATTGTACTTTAAGTTAATTTCACCTATTGGATAAGGTATATTAAACAATAAATTTTTAATGCAATTTAACTCTCAAGTAGCGAAAATAATCCCAACTTTACGAAAACCGATACGTATAACCAATTCCGCAACTGGTTGTAACAGCCAAAGTGTAAAAAATATCATGAACTCCTATCAATATAGAAAGATGTAATTTTAAAGTTTCAGAACATTAAAAATGTCAGTCAATTCGAATTTTTGTTGGGTCGGTCTATTGATTAACAGGTGAAATGAATTTTAAAAAAGAAACTGCTGCGATTGAGAAATGGTTGCGGGAATAGGGGATAATAGGAGGAGAATAGTTAATGAGCACTATATCCTTTGGGGTTTGGCAAAGATTCTGAGAAAGTTCGCATTTTGGCTCCATGTTTATCACTCCATTGTCAATGCAGGGAAGCTATTCCGACAGCACCTGGGCTTATTTACAGCCCGGCGACGAATTTTCCACAATCACGTGGGTACCGCAAATAGTACCGCAAAAAGTGGCGAACTCTGAAACCGAAAACAATACGCATTTTTATGGCAATACTTTGGCCATAAATTGCCTAATACAAAGCGGACACTTGATTAATGCCTGATAAACGGATATCCAAGGCCTCGGATTTTCAGAGTAGGCGGTGGAAACTGTGACGTTGTCCGTGGTTTTTATGATCTCGGGGTTGAGAGCCGGCAGGAGAGGAGGGGGGGGGGTGGGGGTTCGGAGGGGTGTCATAAAAAAAAGAGCGAGATTAGAAAATGTGACCCATCCGCCCCTTTACAGCCACTCTCGTCCGCGAATACCGTATGGCGTGCAATTTTATTAGTCAAAATAAAAAAATGATAAATAAATGAAACGAGTAGGGATTCTGGCAGGGTTTGTGGGAGTTGCGTTGCGGGGGGGGGGCAAAAGGGGGAAAGGAGAGAGAGAGGGTGTCCATATTGCATGCGATTGGCATCATCCATCCGGAGGTGCGAACAATCTGGCGGAGGGGGGGGGGGGTGAGGAGGGGGGCATTGCCAACAATGGGCGCAGGGGGGTTGCGCTCGGGGCGGGACATCTCGAATGGGAAAAAACGTCCAGTCGCGGTGCGAGATGCCATCGGTCTCCCAGCCGCTCCCTCCCTTCGTCTCCAGAGGCGAGAGCATTTGGAGGGGGGGGTCGGAGAAGGGGGGAAGGGTCCGCGCCAAAACGAACGCACCCACCAATAGAGGCGCACACACGCACCGCCAAATACATCGCCGGCCGACTAATCCGATAAAATTTCGCGTCGCGTTGCTTGGTGGATTGGGTTCGCTGTTTGGGGAGGGGGTGGAAGGGAAGGTAAAAGGGAATGTGAGGGGAGGGATGAGGGGAGACACCTTTTAGCCTGCGAGTCGTCGAGGGAGTGGGAGGTGCCGCTTCCGTTTTCCGGAGAGGGGGGTTGGTGTGTCGAAGCGCGCTGGTGGGTGGACCACTTCCTCCCTCTCTCAATCGCACACCTCAATCGCCGCATCTCCCTTCACCTGCTCCCAATCTTCGGTTTCGGCAATCTCATTTCCTTTCAGCAGCATTTTTCTTATTTTTCTCCCCCAAGTACATTGGCGGAGAAGCGGCCATTTACGTCTTCTTCGTATTTACCAGTCGTGAATTGATGCAAAATCCGAAAATTAAAAAAAAAAACAAAAATATTCAAATATATGCGTCCCTCTCGTCCGTCAACCAATATCTTAATCTAACACTAGCGTACGCTGAAGGTGGTTCGTCTGATGGCTGTTGGCATTAGGACTTTTTGTGCCGTAAATTAAGTGGTTCTTTAGCATTTTTAGTACCCTGAAAGCCACCACTAAGGTGTGTGGCAGGAGGTGAATACACACTAGACTAATTTTTACCCGAATAAGACTCTTCTGCGGTCGGACAATGTTATTCTGACCCATTATCGTTCGTGGAAAAAATTACATCTTTAATCTATCTGTTCTACACTTAATCTCTCTAATGATATTGATATAATCTCTCCTACCGTAGTTAGATGGGGGTAATCATACATTTTCAACATCACTGCTAAAGAGACGTTCTTCATAATTATGCAAGAGCTTCAATCTGCAATTAAACCTTCGTTCCGTGAGTGATTCCCAGCTTAGCTTCTCTAATATTTTGGATACGCTACTAAGTTAGTCACAGCAAAGTTTTACAAATCTAGCTCCTCTACGCTGCTCGCGATCCAATTCCACATTCAATCCAACTTCGTGAGGATCCCGTATACTTTCAGCATGTTCTAAATGAGGCCTAACCCGAGAAAGATAACATTTCTCTTTTACCTTTTCATCACATTCACCTTGTACTCCTCTGATGAATCCCAATTTTTTGTAAGCTTTTCCACACATTTCCAGTATGTGTTTCACCCAGGTGGGGTCGTGAGTGGGGGCGACGCAGAAGTATTGAAGCGGGTCTAAACTTTATATTTGGGTGTCCCTTATGCAATAGGAGTTCAGGAAGGAATTGCTCTTTTCCAAAAATTCATCACTACGCACTTTTTGAAATTTACAACGTATCAAACAAATCTGCTATTCAAAATGTAGCCAAGATAAATGAATCATCGCTGAGAATTGATTAACATTAATTAATTAAAAATAATTTATCTGATGAGGAGGCTTACCTAATTAAATTGTTGCTGACTATTATTGTGGCTCTTCGTACATATTTCTTGCTTATCTACTTAAATTATTCCAATTTTATATTATGATCTATAAATCTACATTAAATACCCTATCTGCTATTTATGTTTTAGTATTAAAATAGCTAGTTTTATTTTTATGCTCCCGATCTAAATGAAATTCCCGTGTCATGTGTTTGTGCTCTCAACGTGAGACCTTTTGAGGTTCTTAATATGAGATGTGTTGAAAGATCTTACGTTTGTGGACTTGTGAGTTCTGTGGGATAACTGATCCGCACTTAATGTGCAAGCCTTGTCTGCGAAATATTAAAGGAAATACGAGGGTCATCCGAAAAGTAGTACCCGTTCGTGAAATAAAGACACAAAAGTAAATATTAACAAACATAAAAAATTTTATTTGAAAGAGGATACTTTAAACTACTTCTCAACATAATCTCCAAGCAAATTAAGGCATTTGTCATAACGTGTGACAAGTTTCTGTATTCCTGCTGCATAGTCCTTCGCCGCCAGCTCATTGAGATACGCGAGGGACCCATCTTGCACAAATTTTTGCATAATGCAGATGGTGTTTAACAATTTCATGAACAATTGTTCGAGAAACATTGGGAAAATGCTCACAGATGTCATCAATTGTGACGCGCCGATCGTTCCTCACGAATTCGTCAACTGAGCTCACCAGTTGGTCTGTAATGACAGACGGTCTCCCCGAACGCTCATCGTCGTGTGTGTTCCCCCTCCCCATGTTGAAGTTGCGACACCACCGCCGAACAGACGACTCGTCCATTACATTGTCTCCATACACCTCCTTTAATTGGCGATGAATATCACATGGGCGAACGTTTCTTGCATTGAGGAATTTAATCACTGCCCTCACTTCACAACTGGCGGCGTTCTCAATTTTTTTAAACATTGTAAACAATCACAGAAACAACACAGGCAATGCTAGCGTCACGCAACTTGGCTCAGAGAAGGCAGACAAGCCACTGAAGCTATCTGACCTCGTCCAGCGGCTACTCGCGTCGTCAGCACTTCATGCGGCACGAACGGGTACTAATTTCCGGATGACCCTCGTATACTCCAAGAAGCAGTGAGAAGACGTGTTAGGATCACTACTCTCTATAACTGGCATTTTGGTTTTTAAAATTTTGTTTTCCGTTGTAAAATAAATATTATCAATTTAAATGTTTTAATACCAATTCACAAAGATAAATTGTGGGCATGGTAGACTTGTAGGTAGAGTGCTGGGCTACTGACCGAATAGTCCGGGTTCGATCCCTGGTGACCTCTCAATGTAGCCTCAGCTTCACCCAAGTTGTGTAATTTTTGGGGTACGAGATCTTCTTTGGAACCGTTAGCACTATATATAGTAGATATAGCACATTTCAAACTCAGACCATATTTATTAAATATACATTAAATGCAGTGGGAACAAAAATTATAGAATAAAACTAACAAATAGAGAATCTTAACAGCAAAAATAATCTTAATGAATTTCAATTTTAATAAATCGCCAGTGAAGCATTCCATTTATCATTGAAATACTCTTGTCGTACTACACGTGTTTATGGGTATCATAACATAATCAAGGTTTATTTTTGAGGATCTTTCAAGAACCGAAAATGTAGTTTTAGATGAATTAGATTTACATTATGTTTGACGCGAGAAATATTTTTCGTGTAGCCACATGTTTCTGGTTGCAGTCTCTTAATTTATTTAATTTGCTCTCACTTGTAAATTCAGATATTAATGTCTACAGAGGCTGCCATGATAATTGCCCAAACTTTATAATATACCGACACTTGAATAGTACGTATACTGCCAATAGTCATTCAATATCGTCGCGTAATTTTTGCAGCAATGCGTAGCTATAGTAATCTATCGAAATACTTAGATCAATTTTTATTGGACTCAAACTACAAGCTTTGTATAAAAAGTATCGGGAGAAGTTTAGGAAAAAATATATTTATTTCATATATTGCTACAATTACTCAAAATTCTACATAGTATCGTACATCCCTTGAGCGTCGTGTCACTTCTAACGGCGCCTTTTCCACGACTCTATGGCTCCCTGGTAGGCGGTGGTGGTGTCCTTTGAGGGTATAGGATTTCACTTTTAGGAATAGGAAATAGGTTGCTCGTGCCAATTCGGGACTGTAAGGGGGTTGGGGAATCGTAGCGATACCGTTGCAGAATGTCTTCACCAGCAGGCACTCGACTGTGCTCTTGGTCGTCCGTTATGACCTTAGGGACGAGTTTAGTGCAGATGATTCGTATCGCCAAATATTCAGTGATAATGGCGTGTGCACTGTCACTGTTTTATCAATGCCAGTATAAGATCTACGATCATGTGCGCACTTAACCGAGGGTCAGAATTCCGCACTTCACGCAATGCACGTCAAAAAAAAATTGTTATCGATACTTTTTATACACACCTTATAATGTTAAATAAATAACTTAATAGTCTCTCATTCAGGTGAGAAAATATTTAACATGTAATTAAATTTCGTTAAATACTTTTGGGGAAAACCCTTTTCATTTCGCTTTTCTAAAATGTCCATCTTGGTTGATTCCCCTTAGGCTAGACGGATACATACATACATACATACATACATACATACATACATACATATATATATATATATATATATATATATATATATATATATATATATATATATATATATATATTAATATGACACCAAGGAAGAATTTCCATTTCTAATCGGTGGCTGACCGTGCGTTGCTGCGATTTTATACTTGTAGCATTTCTTTCGTGGATCACGTGAATTGTCATCAGCTGCGGCAAAAGATGAAGTAAAAATTAAGGGGGTATTAAGTCAATAGTTCTTATTATGAGATGATTTGCTAGTTAATGTGGTCTCCGAAATATTAAAGAAAACGAATATGAAAAACATTTCAACGGGGTCCTTCACCAAAACAAAATACCTGCTCGCTGAGGTTACTTAAACTAAATCACCCGAAGGATATTTTTTTTATGGGGAAATTTTTCGATCTGTGAAACATCGGGGTGAAATGCCATGTTTGCATTAGTATTTCGGATGGTGATCTCTTTTTTTAGCAAAAAAATACGCTCGGAAACAATCCTTTTTCCCTTCACAGAATAATCTCAAAAAACACGTGCCACTGTGTAATTAGTCGTTTTTAAAGGATACAATATACACTAGTACAAGAAAGTACAATACACTTATTATGCACTTAAAGAGGGGAACAATGATAGCAGGGTGGCGCAGGTTAGATCTGAGCAAAAAGAGTGTTTTTTTTCATGCGGAGCTTGAGTGCTTTGATTGTTCTTGTTGCCTTACCGTGATTAGTAATCCGATTTAAAGCCGGAATTGGTTGTTTTCAAATAAGCTTTATTAATTAAACTACTGACCAAAGGGCAATGGTTCGATTCCCGGGCGAGCCTCTCTTGGCACCTGAATCTCCACCTAAGCTATGTGATTTTTCGGGTATCAGATCTTCCTGGGAAACCATAACTGGCACAAGGAAAGACCCTGGCCCCCCCTACCCTGATGTATGAATTTCACACGCCGTATAGGGCTTAGTACTGGGTGAACTCTACCATCACCGACCAAACCGACCTTTGGGTTGTTTATTGCGTTTTTATTAATTGAAAAAAATAAATAAAATGAAAAATTTAAATATGATAATTAGAAGCAGGGTAAATGAATAGGACGAAGACTAATTGATATATCTCAGACTAGAATTTTTATAGTTATGAATGAAATATAGCTTGAATGTGCTAAATTCTAACAATGGATTATAAAAAGATACAACCTACTTATATTCCCAGCTCCTCCAAGAACTATGCTTGCCTTGAGAAATTAAAAAAATGACCCAATAACTGTACAATTTGGACCAGTGTTTTTGGTTTAAATAATGCCAGGAAGTAATAGAAGTACTGCGAAACTTAGAAGTAAAATGGAAAGGGAGATGCCGTACCCTAAGTTTCGATGCGTGCTAGACTGAAAATTAAAGTTAAACGGATCATGAATGCCGACGAGCATTTATGGGCGGTGGAACAAGAGAGATGGTCAGCTTTCGCCCGTGCTGTGTCGCGCCCACACGAATAACCTTTTCAGAGAGGCATGGGATTGATTGGGATAAGAGAGGATGAAGTTGAGGGTTTGTATGTGTGAGTTCAAACAGCAAATGAAAAGGATTTAGTCGTTTTGGGGAGTATTTATTTGGGAAATGGATGCAGTAATCACCTTATTAGGTGGAATTGAATTTGCGAAAAATACTAATATAAAATGTGGAAATTAATTAGAAGGAGGCACTTCGGAGAGACACTTTATTGAAGTGCAAGTAAAAAATGCAATAAAGAGGAATGGCGGTATTTAATTAAATAAGCTGATCTTAAAAAGATATAAAATAAGCAAAATGGGAGGTTGTTTGATGTACTGTATGATGTATTGTAGATATGGAGGTGATATGGTAATAGAAATTATTTGAAAACTATCTTCAACCCTTTCCGCTATAAGAATAATATCATACTTATTCTAATTAGTTACAGTCTAAGAGTAGTCCATAAAAATTCACCAGGACGACCCTGTTGCTGACATCATCTTCCTCATCATTTTCGTCACGTAAAAATTAAAGATTGGTTTTTCATTTACTCGACAAGATTTCTCGCTTTCTGCCAATCCTTCTCCATTTCCTTCGAGATAGATTCCCGCATTGAATCGTTGATTTTCCAAAAGTTTTCTCTTGCTCCTCTAATTACTGTACATATTAAAGGTCTGTCTCAAAAGTAAGTAGAGTAAATATGGGGAAAATTTGTGTTGCAGATCAAAGTACAGATTTCTAAAATTCCACATAAGAGCGCTCATATGTATCGACACACCAATGCCAGGCCCTCCACCAGTTGTGGTATGCTTCCTGTAAGGCATCAACAGGACCCTCGTTCAGGCACCTCGTCATGGCCTCCTTGACATAATTCAGTGGTCCAAAATGGTACCCAAGGGGTTTATACTTGGTTCTTATTTAAAGGCCCATGTTTCGTCACTAGTAATCACCGATTCTTAAAACATTGGGTCACTTTAACAGCGGTCCAAGAGGTCCAAGGCAAATTGTCAGACATGCAGTCTTCCGATAGCACCTTGGGGATCGTATTAGCACATCTTTCTCATGGCTAAATTTTCCGTAAGAATGAAATGCACTATGATTTTTTGAATATTGCTCTCTTTTGCCAACATCCTGACATTTGGGGGTCAATCGGAATTGAGCATGTGTCTCACTTTTTGCACATTTTCATCACACCGTGGAGTTGATGGACGTCCAGGGCATTCCTCATCGTCATCCTACTCGTTACCCTCCCAGAACGTCCCGTGTGAGCAGAGAAACATCACTTGGGACATTTCTCCATCTTCATAAGCATCCTTAACCATGGTTATGGTCTTCATACCCGATTTTCTGAGTTAAACACAAAATTTGATCGCATATTATTGCTCCATTTAAAGTGGCATCGTGGATTCGTGACGTGGCCGTCGAACAGGCCTCCAGTCTAGTAGCAATCTGTACAATGTAAATGCCTACGGTTAACTGACGTGGGTCGCGTTGCTTTCCCAAGATCTCCCATCACCTTTTCCATCACAAATCACCCTACTCCAGCCATCTTCCAAGAAGTTATTCAACTCATTTTTGGGACAGACCCTGTATTATGAACTAATGCCTTAGAATTTGTCCAAGTACTCACTCTCTCCTTCTTTTCAGTTTTTCCGTAGGCTTCTATCATCACCATCTCTGTTGAAGGGTTTCTTCTCTGGTCACTTGTCCCGTGAATTTTATTCGCATGGTTTTACTCTAGCAAAAACATTTCAGCCAACCAATGATTCTCCTTTCACGTGACTCCAATCAGCCAGCACAACCTAAGAATAGCTGACTCCGTGGATATATATTACGTAATAAACTAATCCTAATGTCCAATATCCAGGCTACTCATATATGAAATTTGTATCAGTTCATGTTTCCCATTTAATCATTAATTGTGCCCGTTTTCAGTATTTACTGCTCCATAATTTCCATTTACGTTGGCCATTTTCCTTGCCTAAGGCGAACACCATTATTAAATCTCGAAATTTCATAATGCATACACACACACATATGTAGTTATCAAATATTTCCTTGACCGGGACTTGAACACCCGATCTTTCGACTTGCCGGGCCGATAATCTAACCACATATACATACATATATATAAACATATATATATATATATATATATATATATATATATATATATATATATAAATATGCATACACACACATATATATACATGCATACATATTTTTATATATACATACACACACATTATATATATATATATACACACACACACGAGGGCCATCCGGAAAGTAGTACCCGTTCGTGCCGCATGAAGTGCTGACGACGCGAGTAGCCGCTGGACGAGGTCAGATAGCTTCAGTGGCTTGTCTGCCTTCTCTGAGCCAAGTTGCGTGACGCTAGCATTGCCTGTGTTGTTTCTGTGATTGTTTACAATGTTTAAAAAAATTGAGAACGCCGCCAGTTGTGAAGTGAGGGCAGTGATTAAATTCCTCAATGCAAGAAACGTTCGCCCATGTGATATTCATCGCCAATTAAAGGAGGTGTATGGAGACAATGTAATGGACGAGTCGTCTGTTCGGCGGTGGTGTCGCAACTTCAACATGGGGAGGGGGAACACACACGACGATGAGCGTTCGGAGAGACCGTCTGTCATTACAGACCAACTGGTGAGCTCAGTTGACGAATTCGTGAGGAACGATCGGCCATCCACCGTATAGCCCGGACTTGGCCCCTTCAGATTTTCATCTCTTTACAAAGCTTAAAGACTTTTTGGCAGGAAAAAGATTTGACAGCGATGAAGAACTTAAAGAAGGAGTGACCCTGTATCTCAATGAGCTGGCGGCGAAGGACTATGCAGCAGGAATAACTTGTCACACGTTATGAAAAATGCCTTAATTTGCTTGGAGATTATGTTGAGAAGTAGTTTAAAGTATCCTCTTTCAAATAAAATTTTTTATGTTTATTAATATTTACTTTTGTGTCTTTATTTCACGAACGGGTACTACTTTCCGGATGACCCTCGTACTATATATATATTCTCTTACTTGAAGAAGGCCTCGGAGAAGGCCGAAAGCTTAAACAATTTACCATGTGAGTGTCCTTTTAAGTGTTACTATTTTATTTGTGTTCTATTGTGCCGTTCAAATATTATAATTATATATATATACATATATACATTTATAAAAATATATAAAAATATAAATATATTCATATATATATTTACGGATTTGCAAAGCCTTTGGAGTTAGTAGATATGGAAAACATTATTTATTTAGAAACTCTTCTGTTGCATTATTTTTTGGACCCAACAGTGTTTCCATACCGATCTCACATCGTTGAAGGCAAGTACATACTTCATAGAGTAATTTCCTCCTCAAAAGGTAGCGGTTGAAGTATAGTCTCGACGACCGACTCCTCATTGATTTAGCCAGATCGATCGATGGGGATATGTTTCCACACACACCCCCTCCCGGCGCTTGCTTTGCGTTCTCTGTTTGCCCTCTGACCTCCGACAGCCCGGCCTTGATACCCCTCCTTTGGCCCTGGTGACCTCGGTGCTTGGAAATTTATAAGCTGATGCTCTATAAAACCTTCTCTCACTTGAAAGGATTTGAGGCCGATGTGACTCCTACGGGTCCTCCTTCCTTTCCCTTTGGACGGAGGGCTTTTAAATCAGATAAACCAATCCCATTTTCCGTCTTAGCACCGCCTCCGTTCACCTCCAGTAGCATACTATGCTGCCGTCTTATTCCCCAGCGTACTTCTACCCCCCACCTCAGCCCTTCCACCGTGTCCATTTCGCCCGCCATCGGGGCCTCGTCGACAGAACACTCTGCGACTCAGCAACCCACTGCCTTCTTTTCACCTCAGTGCTCCCCTTCCAATCTCTTCCCGCAAGAGCTTGCATTTATAAAGTGGAAATCCGCACACCGATGGAATAGAGTTACTCAAAGCGCCCGCTGTATCGCGAAATC
Organism: Hetaerina americana; assembly: GCF_022747635.1. Taxonomy (NCBI): domain Eukaryota; kingdom Metazoa; phylum Arthropoda; class Insecta; order Odonata; family Calopterygidae; genus Hetaerina; species Hetaerina americana. The sequence goes on along the minus strand of NW_027286159.1, from coordinate 4,368 downwards.
CATGCAAGTAACGAGGGATGTTCAGAAAGTAAGAGTACTGAATTTTTCTACTTTGTTCAAAATATTTATTTAAAAAAAGTACATGATATTGAGGGTATAACGTACATATGTTACTTATTTTTACCGAAGTCGCCTTCCCGTTCTATGCAGGTTTTAAACCTTGGCACAAGTTTTTTGATTCTCTCCTCATAGAACTATCCCGCCATCTCCTTCGTCCACACACGACCTTTTGTTTCACCTCGTTATCGGTTGAAAATGTTTTTCCATCCATGTGAGTCTTCAGGAAGGTGAAAAGATGAAAATCTGAAGGCGCCAAGTCAGGGGAGAACGCAGGGTGGTTAAAAATGTCCCAACCAAACGAATTCAAAAGCGCCATAGTGGAGTAGGCCATGTGTGGGCGGGCGTTGTCGTGCAACAAAAACACTCCTTTAGTCAACATTCCCCTCCGTTTGTTTTGAATGCTCTCCTCAGGTTTTTTCTTACGGTCTCACAGTATCGTGCTGCATTAATCATCTCCCCCTGAAGCGAACATTTCAAATGAGGCAAAATGATCCCTTTTTGATCCCATAACACGGATGCCATGGTTTTTTTAACCGAAATTAAGGTTCTCATTTTTTTGGCAGATGGGGAACTAGTGTGCCGCAACTGTGAGGACTGCCGTTTTGTCTCAGGGATGTAATTAGCCGTCCGTGTTTCACCACCAGTTACAATGGAGCTCAGAAAATCCTCACCTTCCAAATCAAATCGCTCAAGGAACTTGCGAACGCCAGCGACCCGATTCAATTTGCCCGGCTCTGTCAGTTGTTTCGGGACCCATCTTGCGCACAATTTTCGGAATCCCAGCGTTTCTATAATTTTCTCGTGTAAGAGAGCTCGGGGGATTTGTGGAAACATCGCAGAAATTTCATCCACTGTCAATCGGCGGTCTTCACGAACAGTTTCCTCGATTTTTTGCACCAACTCATCGGTCAAAATTGAAGGTCTTCCTCTCCTTTGCTCGTTATGAATGTTCCTTTTTCCTTCATGAAACTCATGACACCTTTTAAACGCGTTCTTTCGGTTCATAACACTTTCGCCATAAATATTTTTTATCCGCGCAAAAATTTCAGTCGGCGTTTGCCCTTCCGCGACAAGGAACCTTATAATAGCGCGCACCTCGCACTTGGCGGAGGTTCTTACCGACATATTTCACAGAATCGTCCACTACGAGGCGAGTTTCGGTTCTAACGAAGGTTTCCGGTGCCTATTGTGTACAGAGACTACACCACTCAGTGTTGCCAACTATTGAAAAATAATCCCACGGTGCTAGAGCTCAACAGTACTCTTACATTCTGGACATGCCTCTTACTTGCTCAGATCGTTCGAAGACTTTTAATCTTTAAATTCTCCCCACTCACGCTGTAAAATCTACGGATTATTTTTTAAGCCATTAGTGGTGGTGGTCAGCAATTGGTTCCTGTGTTAGATAAGCGTTACACTTCCTTGCGATTTAACCTTACACATCCCAACTCTGCCCGAGTTGGCAGCTGTGGTCAGCGTATTACGAGGAGCCAAACTAATCACCAAACCCTATTTTGTCACCACTCATAGAAGAGAGCACTTTCGGGCTCTCATGCTCTCTCCCATGATTCTTGATTCTTTACCATTCATAATTCTTTATGACTTAAAAAGTGGTGGTTTGAACGAATCTGAAAGCCTTGATCGTTTGCAACGGGGCTTCGGGGGCTTTGCTCTTTTTCGAGCGACAATTTTTCGGTGGTTTCAAGAATTCAGAAGAGATCGAACGTCGTTGAAAGACGAGGATAGCGGGCGTTCGGTGACTGCGGTGAATGAGGAAAACATCGCCGCTGTGGAAAAAATGGTGCGCGAAAACAATTGTGCGATCTTTAAGGATATAGGAACGTCATTACAGATTTCATCGCCGGTAGTTAACGAAATCCTACACGAAAATCTTCGATTCGGGAAAGTTTCATCTCGATGGGCGCGTCACACTTTGACAGAGGCTCAAAATAGAATCCATTGTTGAAGAAGTGCGAAGACATGTTGAAAAGATTTGACAGAGGTAAATCTAGTCGCTTTTCCAACACAGTTAATGGTGACGAAACGTGCCTTTATCAGTTTCTGAAAATAAGCGCCAGTCGACGGTGTGGATTTTTTTCCGGCGAACATTTTTACCCACCAACGAAAGTGAGGTGATCTCGAAGCGTCGGAAAGGAAATGGTTGCATCTTTCTTCCGCAAAAGCAGTCATGTAGCAACTGTTCTTCTGGAAGAAAAAATAACTGTTACTGCTCTGTGTTGACACAACAGTATGCTGCCAAAAGTTTACGGAGAGCTTTAAGAACGGCGGCTGAAGAAAGGACTGGGAATAATCGTCCTGCAATGCATCCGCGCATACGGCCAATCTTACCATGCAGTTCCTGGAGTTCACAGGGGTAGTGAGCAATTTTGTAGGCTTTTCAGCACACGAGGAAAATGAGTGGAAAAACTGTTCTGAGAAATGGTTTACGGGAATGGAAAAATCTATAGAATATCGTGGGGTGAGTATTTTAAAAAAATAAAGTTTTCAAAATTATTTAAAGTTTCTTAGTTTATGTGTACCTCATAACTTTCGTAGCGACCCTCGTTTTTAATGAACTGGACGACTGAAGTAATTTTCGAGCTCCTTTTAAGTATGGTTTATTATTCAGCAGATTGAATTTAGAACTCAAAATATTTTTTTTTATTTTAGCAATATGAGCTAAAATCTTATGAAGTTCTTGATGGCTTCGTCGGCACTAAATTTTTAGTAATGTGTCAAAGTTCAAATAGCGGCAAAAAATTCGCTACGGGCGAAATAATTTAAATGGTGTCGCCATTCGATTGAAATCCTAATCGAAGTCTCATTTTTTCAAAAAGATATTGCCGCGTAATATTCTTCAACCCATTGATAGAGACGTGTCGGGAAGACACTTAGGGATCTGTGGCCCTGTACGTGGCTTAAGGAAGGTCTTTCTGCGGCGTGGCCTTATATTCCCGGACTACAAATGGAATTTTTAGAAACAAGGAGAAAGTCAAGAGTCAAAGACTTAAGAACACTAAACGAGCCAGTCAAATCCGCCGTGGAATGCGCTTTGTCAAATGACGCGTAAAAGGGCTCCCTCCAACGCAAACAGATCACTCCTGCACGTTACTGATCAATGTAGACCAAGAAATTAATAAAATTTTCCAGCTGGTAATGATTGATTTATCAGAGATATAACACACTAGAAATACGAAATACATCATCTAACGTCAATAATGACCAAAGAAGGTGAAAATTACTTAAAGAAATAGAAAATGCATTTAATTCCGGTAAGTGCCTCCAAAATAATTCTTCAGATTAGATGCCAAAAATCTGCACTATCTACAGTTATTGGTGAATTCTTTGCAGTTAAGATTTAGCGAACTCGTTGCTATGACAAATTAAAACCCCCAATAAATGGACAGATGAAATTAGCCATTAATGAAGCCGCCTTTTTATAATATGGTAAAGAGAAAGAAATACTTATTTAATGCAATATTTGGTGCGGCCTTCATTTTTTCAAAGTAGAATAACGGAATTTTATAGCACTGTTCTTTTTCACTAAAATGAGTTGACTTAGTTCAAAAAAGCTGCTGCGCTACTTTCACTGAGTACCAATGAAACATAAAAATATATAAAAACTCCTTATCAAACACTACTCATATTGAAAGATATCCCCTAAAATCTTTCGGTCTGCGCGCAAATAAGCTTGTTTGCTTTCCACAATGAACACAAAAATTAATTTGAGCATTAGAGAAAACCGTTTCAAATAAATTTTAATCGTCTTTAAACGCATAGTTTCCCGGAGTATAAAACTTATAGGGAACTCAATCAGTGTGAACGTAACATTTAATTCAATTTTTAATTTTTTGCTCTAAACTGTGCCTAATTTTCAATTTTTGTTGCGAATATTCACTCTTAACCCTAAAGAACATCTAGAACTCACGACAGGGAAAACCCTACCATTTCCTGATACTGTTCTACAAGGTTCATGAAAAAAGTATCGGTAAAATTTCAGATATTTTTTTCCGATATTGCTACAATGCCTAAAGATTCTTCAAAGTAGATCCCTTTAGCGTCGACACACTTTTTTCAGCGCTGTTTTCCAAGACTCAAAGGCTACCTGGCAGGCGAAAGGTCCGCTTGCAAGCTTCTTTGACGTCAATTAGGGTCCCATTGTGGTATCCTTTGAGGAAATAGGATTGCACTTGTGGGAATGGGACTAATAGTCTGCTGGTGCCAAGTCAGGGATGTAGGTGGTTGGGGAATCGTCGCGATACCGTTGCAGGTCTTCGCAAGCAGAAACTTGACACTACTCTTGGTTGT
>NW_027286158.1:0-32500 GCF_022747635.1 Hetaerina americana | reverse complement strand
GTACATATGATTATAAAGTTCAGAGTATATCTTTTAGGCCGTCCGTTCACTTTAATCACTGATCATAGCCCGCTCCGATGGCTACTTGCCCTTTCCGAGCCGAAACCCAGACTGGCTAGGTGGATATTGGAGCTCACCGAATACTCGTTTACAATAAAGTACAGAGCAGGAAAAGATATTCCGCACGTAGACGCTCTCTCCCGCGCAGTGAACCCAATAGTAAATGCCCTCCATCAAGACACGGAATACGAGCCAGTTTGGGATAAAACCAAGATTGCGCAAGAACAGTCAATTTGTCCGGAACTTCGACCACTGCGTACGCTAGCGGAAGAACGAAACCCCAACTATCTCTTAGACGAGCATGGAGTACTCTATAAAATCCACGTTAAGACCCCCGATCCACTATACACCATCTGTGCACCCGTAAGCATGAGAGATTACATATTAAAAAGATGCCATGAAAGCCCCCTAGCAGGACATCTAGGAATAGACAAAACATTAAATATTGTGCAAAGACATTTTAATTGGCCCGGGCTGTACGCCGACACTCGAAATTACGTTAGTAATTGCGTAAGCTGCAAGAAACGAAAGGAAAGAAATGAAAGAATACCTATTCAACCTGTCACCGAAGCGTCATATCCGTTCGAGAAAATTGCTTTGGATATAATTGGTCCATTAAAAGTATCCAATAGAAGCAATCGCTACATACTATCATGTCAAGATTATCTTACGAGATATCCGGAGGCCATACCTATCATCGATCAATCCGCAGAAATTGTAGCTCGAGCCTTCGTAGAGCAGATCATTTGCCGTCATGGGGTGCCAGCCACCCTTCTCACTGACAGAGGTGCCAATTTCACATCACAGCTTGTGAGGCGAATTTGTGATCTATTGAAAGTAAAGACAATTTTTACCTCCCCTTACAATCCCGCTTCCAATGGTAGGCTGGAGAGGGCGCACCAATCTTATGCCGCCGTTATTTCTCACTATGTCAACCAAGACCACTCGGATTGGAACAATCAACTAAATTTTGCATTATTTGTGTACAGAAATAGCAAACATCGAATCACAGAGCAAACTCCTGCTTACCTTTTATATAGGAGGGAATTGGATATGCCTTGGGATGATGTCTTACGACCCCTCCTACCGTGTTACACGGAGGTACCCCCGTACGATCACGTTTTGCAACGCCGGCTCCAAATCGCGCGCGCGCAAGCGGCAGAGAATAACCAGCGTAACATACAAAATGAGCATTATAAATACAATAGGAACTTACGGTTGCCGCCTATTCTTAACGGGCAACTCGTGTTGCTGCGCAACTTGGTACTTACGCCCGGGCAGTCAAAAAAGTTTACTTCGAAGTGGGTTGGCCCCTACAACGTAGTCAAAGTTAGAAGTAAGGTGACCTTTGACATTGAGAATATCCGGGACGGGAGGATTCTGACAGCGCACCACAGGAATTTGCTTCCACAACCACCAGAGCCCGAACCGCCACCTAATTACGCACAAGCAGGACGCGTGATTGACGAGTTCGAGACTGAGCAAGGCGCCCAGACCAACCATAATCAAGTCCACATTCCGCAGCCAGATAAAATCACCAATGGTTCACCGACCGACCCTTCTCAAGGGCAAAATCTTCAAAATCATCCTCCATCGTCAGAAAAATTTTATGACTTGCGGCCCCTGCCCGGGAGGATACGCTCTTAATTCACCCTACTTCCCTCCCTTGTATCTGCCTATTAGGTATGGCCCGAGTAATAGCAGTAAGACAATTGCTACGGAGAAAGAAGGTAGCTAGGAAGATCAAAGAATTGTTTGGCGAGACACCTCCAATCTACGACCGCCTTCCGGCGGCCGATGGCCACTCCTGGTGGGATGAAAGCCCACCTCGTTCGCCTTCAGCCCAGGCGGATGGACCACCAACCACACCGGGTCGCTTCCCTTCTCCCGTGCGACAACACCTGGGTGGCGGTGATGAGTATTGGAGTGCCTTCCGGTATCTACAGCATGGGGAAGGGCAACGCAGCCAGCCAATGTATTCCGCAGGAGATGGAGAGGGTCTAGCTCCAGCGTCACCAAACCAGGGAAGAAACTACTCCTGGTGGGATGAAACCCCACCGTTTTCGCCTCCAGCCCAGGCGGATGGACCGCCACCCACGCCGGGTCGCAGTATCTCAACACCGGAGATCCCGCCCTACGAAGAGAGAGGAGGGGATTCCTCTCCTGCCTCCTCACCCTTCGACGGACAAAGCAGTCCACCAACCGCTGTCGTGGAAGCCGGTGAATACTTCACAAACTCCAACTTGCCCTCCCTCCCCATTGTGTTCAAAACTGCAGGTTCAAATATAACATTGGAAGATTCAGCGCCTCGTCCCCCAGCGGGAATTGAAAAAAGGAGGGAATACCCCCCGTCGCGGAAAGAGCATAAGCGTAGGCGACGTATTCTCAATAAAAGACGGAAAAGACAATTAATCCAACAAAATAAATGAGATCGCGAGATCGCCATGTGAGCTCTGCGACCGCATTAACTATATATTCTAATCTAACCTTTAATTTCCTCCTTATAGAAACCATGGACCTCCTTACCGTACCGACTGTGTGTCTAGTGACAATAGGACTGTTGAGTGGAGCAAACACCTCTGGTCTGCTTTTCGTCCCGAAAGGACAATTGTACTTCATAGTGAGTGAATGGATAGTGAACATAGACCTTCACATACCTCATCTAACAGCTGCAGTGGACATAGTTAAACGACAGAACACCCAATTCCATGAGATTTATTTAAAATTAACAGCACAACCAAACGCGAGCATGTTTTTTCACCTGATTTGCTATATCTAACAAAGTGTACGGTTCAACTTAAACAATTTGGAAAGGCAATTAGAAATGTTAATTGGAGCCACCGAAGCAACTCGTAAGGGCAGAGGATTGTTTGACGTGGTCGGTTACGGACTGCATTACTTTACAGGCACGGCGACCGACCATCAGATACAAGCATTAGATAAGAAAATAGAAGGGTTATCCATTCGCACCGAACATGCCCTAAATGCGCGATAAACATTTCTGTCCAACGCATCCAATACACTTAAAAGACATGATTTCTTCGACAGGGAAAGCCCTAGAACTCATGCAAAAAAAATATAGAAAAGAGTATCAAAGCATATACTGAGACTATAGCTTCAACAAAATACGATTTTAAAGTCTTCAGCTACAGCCATACCGCTTGTATTGCCCTCACTCGCCACATCGCTGAACTGCAACATGAGATAGACCTTGTCAAGGCTAAAGTGCGACTCGCCGAGGCTGGGAAGTTCATACCTTCCCTACTCCCTCCCAGCCAGTTCCAGGGTATCCTGAAAAGTATTTCCGGAGCGCTGCTGCCCGATTGGTCGCTCCCCCGCCATCTGGACCACAAAATCGCGATCATGTACGACATTGCTAGCATGAGAGTGATCCGGCGGATGGGCGACATCAAATTACTCATAATACTGCCGTTGACGCAAAAGGGAATGAGTTTCTAGGTGTTGAGAGCGCTACCTTTCCCGACCACCGATGGTGGCAATAAATCTGTCCTCATACAGCCTGACTCGCCTTATCTGGCCGTCTCAACGGAACAGAGGAACTTTGTACTCTTACCCTACCACTACTCACAGCAATGTAGAACTGAAAGCATGATCGTGTGTCCTCAGCCTTACCATATACTAACTCCTAACTCCCGCTCCTGTAACATTGCCATTTTTCTCCGGAAAACAAAACTCATAAAGCAGAACTGCCAGATAGGATTAGCTCAGTCTCCATATTCAATGTTTATAAAGGGCGAAACGCCTGAAAAGTGGCGCTTTAGCCTCAGTAGCGTCACCGAATTAACTATCGACTGCCCTCAAAAATACTCCAAGTTATCCAACAGTAAGCAAGGCACCCTAACTCTTGCATCTGGGTGTTCGGTCAGCGATGGAGTAAATTACATACCCGCCTTAACTGAATTCCACAGTGTAAGTACTTCCTTGCAAACAAATATTTCAGTAGAACCACTGCCAATAATAAATGAAAGTGTTATTGATGACCGATACCTGAACCTGGCAAGTAACGACGCCAACCTTGAGCACCTCTTAAAGTCGATCGCAAAATTAGATACTCATGACGTACCCACCGTATCCCTGTCCGATATAGAAAGAAACCTTAATTCCCTGCCCCCCTGGGTTTGGACATAGAGCGCGCTCATTACGTAGGAATCTCGTCTTTTGTGGTGCTCTTGAGCTCTACCGGATACGCTGCAAAATGCTTTTCTTTGGGTGCGCGGGCCACATAGCTCGCGATTGTCGCTCTAAAACTCGAGCTTGTTTTAACTGCGGAGCAAGGAGACATATTTCCCGAGACTGTCCCCGCTATGCATCGGAATATGTAAGGAAGTTGGCCACCTTCCAATTAATTTACCAGAGCGCTCAAACCGAATGGCCTCGGGAAACGGGATGACCCCGACCAGCGGGTTGGGGAAGACCTCATCCTATCCATCACTCCAGTGAAAGGAATGACGATTAGCGTGCAGATTATAGGAAAATTAGGTCACTACCTTGTAGACACAGGCGCGTCGGTCACGATACTTCACGAAAGAGTGTTCCTTTTAGATACATTAGGAATAGCCCCGTACGACCGCGCGTGAGTGAGAAGCGCCTCAGGTCATGTACTAATGACAAACGGTCAGAGTCGCGTACCTTTCCGTATAGACAATCGTGTTTACCCTCATGATGCTTTAGTAATAAATCTAGGGGACACACTCAATGAAGGCATATTTGGCTTGGATTTTATGAAAAAGTATCGTAGCTAGATTTATTTTGAGAACAAGACCATTAAATTTGAACCTGACCACATGATGTCTTTAGAATCTGTATGCAGCAAAGGTGAGGAAGTAGATTTCATTTCGTGCGAGAATCCCCCATTAGGACCCTGCGAAGAGGCCGACACGGTGCAATACTGTTTCATTAACTGAATGACTTCGTGGAGAATAGCGACGGGACGGGTTCATGGAGTTCCAATTAGTCCGGCTACTTTTACGATGAGGAAAATGTGGTATAGAAAGTTGACCCTTCGGAGATTGAACCAATTTTTATAATATGTGCACCCAAAAATATGAGGAAATTCATTTTGACTCGTTGCCACGATAATCTCCTATCAGGAATCATCGCGGAATCGAGAAAATGGTGGAAATAGTCCAGCGATACTTCAACTGGAAAGGCGGTTATTCGGACACCCTCCAGTACGTTCAGCATTGCGTCGAATGCCAAAAGAGCAAATTACGCGTGAATAATATTCCATTACAGCCAGTGGTTGAAGCCGCCTACCCAATTGAGAAATTATTTTTGGATATTGTTGGACCACTACCCCTATCCCTCCGAGTTAACCGATATCATTTAACTCGCCAAGATTGTTTCGCAAGATATCATGAAGCCTTTACGACTCCAGATCAATCGGCTAAAACAGTAGCAGGATTTTTTTTCGAGCACATAATTTGCCGTCACGGTGTGCTTAAATATTTACTGGCAGACAGAGGTGCAAACTTCACTTCGGAACTAATGAAAAACGTTTGCAGGGAACTGAAAATAAAATCTATCTTCACTTCTCTCCATATAACCCCGCCTCAAATGGTCGTCTAGGGCATGCACACCATTCCTTTGCTTCCGTGACTCCCCATTATGCAGCCCAAGACCAGTCTGATTGGGACGAACAACTGGGCTTTGCATTGCTCACTTATCGAAACAGCAAGCACCAAGTGGTCAAGCACGGAAGTAAGTTTCCCGTTGGAGAGGACCCTCCAAAACAGTTAAAGTTAGAAGCTCGGTTACCGCAGACATAGAGGACCTGAAAGATGGAAGGCGTCACCTAGCTCATATGCGTAACCTTTTACCCTCACTGCCAGATAATCCCTTACCCCTGTTTTTAGGTGACGGCATGGCATGGAAGCCCTGCAACTACAGACCATGCACGAGCCCTTGAAGCAACCGAACCTAAAAACAAATTCTCAGTCGTTTCGTCCTCTCCGTAACCCTTGGCAAAACCATCAAACCGAAATCGTGGAGACCCCTCGATCATCTCTTAACTCTCCCCCAACCTCCGATCAACATCCTCCACCACCCTCTGGAGAACACTCTCCCTCAATCAATGACCAATCATTAACCGCAAATATAAGAACTGCTCTATTGAGCATAATTACGAAACTTCTCTCTCCTACTGACAATAAGACCCTTATTAGCATCATCACCTTATACCAGCCCTTCTTCAACTTGTAAATGGTGCCTAATTCACAAATAAACAACCACTTCCTTAAAGTTTTACAATGGAAAATAAGTGGAATAAAAAAAAACAAAAGCTTGAAAAACCGCTACAACACGAAGGCGAGCCCTTCATAGGCTCCTATTTACCAAAAATATCGCAATTCACTCATCGCCTTTCCCTACCCACTTCCATCATCACCCCAACTCCTCCGATATCCTGGATGTAGTTCCCTTATCCGCAGATTTCGCATTCCAAATCCTTAACCTAGATAACTCAGCCTCGGACCAATGCCCCATACTTTACTGCGTTCCTACCCTCCTTCATACAACCAGAACCAACTAGAAGAGTTAACTGGAAACTATTTAAAGAAAACTGCTTGGCCATTAACCTTGTCCCATCTCCTGCTAGCACTCCAGACAGCATAAAGAAAGTGGCTCAAGATTTTACAAGCACCTTAACCAAAATCATTTATCGCTCTTGCTACCCTCCTTCTCCGGCCTCCATCGCTGGTGCCACACTACCTCAGGATAATTTGCGCCTAATTTCACTTAGAAACAAGGCCAGAGCCCTCTGGCAACGCACTCATCTCCGCCAAGATAAAATCGGCTTCTGTGAACTTTTAAACCTTGTAACATCCAAAACTAGAAAACATTGGAAAAAAACTTGGCATGAGAAAATAAGTTCACTCTCACATAAGGATAATTCGGTATGGACCCTAGCCCACTGTCTGCAAAGGAAAAAGGTACCCACCCCGCCCATACCACATAATGGGAGAGCACTATACGATGACAGCGACGAAGCAAATACCTCTGCCGACTCCTTCGAATGCATTTTTAAAAACAATAATACATCCTTGTTGGATTCAGAAGCGTTGATCAGCGTCTCTGGCCTGTCACTTTGCCAATTCCCCATATTCCTGGAAATTACTCTTCAAGAACTTTACTCCATTATGTCCCACTCCAAAACCAAGTCATCACCGGGACCCGATCAAATCTCCTACCTTCACCTGAAAAACCTTTCTAAATCTTTTATAAAACACCTACTCTCTATCCTCAACGCCTGTCTTTCCCAATCGTACTTCCCAAAGGCATTGAAAACAGCTATGATAATACTCCTTCCAAAACCCGGTAAAAATCCTTCTTATATCCTGAACTATAGACCCAGTGGCTTGCTCCCCTGCGTGGGCAAACTTCTAGAAAAATGCATCTTAAACAGGCTACAAGAAGAAATCTCGGCCCTAGACTTGATCAGACATGAGCAAACTGGCTTCTGCCGTCGCCATTCCACGACTCAGCAAATAACTAGAATAGTTGAACAGATCACTTTCGGCTTCAACATCTAATGCACACCCAAATAGTCTTCCTTAATCTCCAAAGAACTTTTGACAAGGTCTGGCAAACTGGTTTAATACATAAACTGCTTAAAACCGACATACCACTGTACCTAAATAAGACCATCCCCTGCTTTCTTTCAAACCGCACGTTCTTTGTAACCCTTAAGAATGCCAAATCAACTACCCGGTCCATATCCACAGCCTTTCCTCAAGGATCAATTTTGTCACCCGTCCTGTTCAACCTCTAAATTAACGACCTCCCTTCCAACCCAAAAGCTACCTCTATGCGGATGACTCAGCTGGAGCGTCAACTTCCGTTGACAGAAATCATGCCGCGAAAAATGTCCAAGAACACCTTAAGAGCATAGTAGAGTGGATGACCGATTGGAAACTAACCATTAACACCACAAAATGTGTAAACGTAAACTACGCCAGAAAATGGAAGAAACCTTACATCACTCCTATCCACTATAGCAGGGAAATAATCCCCCAGGCATCATCGGCTAAATTTCTTGATGTACAAATGGACAATAAACTCACTTGGCAAACACACACTCAATATGCACTTGACAAGGCCAATTCAGCCGCTTTCTTATTCTATACCCTCATAAAACGCACCAGTCCCCTTTGTCTTCTCACCAAGGTACTGTTATTTAAATCTATGATACCACCTATCTTAAGGCTACTTAGCCTGGGGTTCAATAGCCGCAACCAAATTGAAGAAAATGACACGCTTCCAAAATAATACTCTACGAACCCTTGCCAACGATGCCTGGTTTGTAAGAAACTCAGATATTCACACAGATCTAAAAATACCGGGCCTTCCAACATATCTAAGCGACCTAGCCACGTCATTTCAACAAGCAATAGGAAATACTGGTAACCCATTATTAGAACCTTTATAGGATTACCCTGATAATCCCCATTTCAGATACAATTGTGCTAAAGCAAGCATAAATGGGCAGTCATAATTTCCAAATATAAGTCTGTCACAAACTGCACTAAAATATACTCACTAGCTTAACTTCCCCCATATACTGCTTATATCCTACGACCATTGATCAGCATAGCTGGATATTGGTATAAGATGCACCTAACGGTACAGTCCATAAGCATCGATTCGTTGGTCGGTAGCAGGACCCCCATTCCTCTTTCGCATCAACAACGACCAAAGAAAAAACGTGGAAAAAGTGAAAGAAATTGTTTACGATTTAATCAGCATAATCAAAATATTCAAAGAGAAAAAGATTGAAGATGTATGGCATGTTGCAATTGGCTCATTCTAATTAAATTATTTCTTTATAGAATGTTTTGGGTATTAAAAGCGAGAGAAACAGCAACATTTCTTCATAATTTTCGAATTTTAAATTACAAACACAGCCGCAAATGAAAGTTGCTCAGGATCAGTCACACGCAAATGAAGTCATCGACAATTTAGAATTATTAATTTCTGTTTAAAAACAGGATGACGAAAATATATGGGGATTAAAATGAAATGCCGTAGAAACATAAGGCATAATTTACAAATTCTTTAAACATATTTTTAAAACATACGAAAATCGCCTCCCGTTCATAAAAACACATGTCTGTGTTTAGCGGCTTTGACATGCTTGGAATTGGCACTCCGCTTCTTTTCCAATCTTTTTGCTTGTTCCATCCCTTTTGGCACAACAAACTGCATACATCCTACAAAGCTTTTCCTTCTTCTCTGTAGGTGGAATATACTTGGGCAATTGTAACTTACATAGAGGTTCAACGATTTGGTTCTACTGAAGGCCTTCCACCCTCACATGTTATATCATATGCAATGTACCCCTCAATTACATCTTCCACTAGTTTGATTCTAAATTCTGAACTTACCCTTTGGTCCACCACCCTTTCTCTGCAACAGAAATCCATTCCATGTGCCCTGGTCCAACAAGTGAAAAATGTTTTAAATAATGATTGCCCCCCTTTTTTCATAATGGGGAAATTTGTCAGGTGCTGATCTTTCCTTTCTACTCAACCTATTGTTTTATTGTACACAACAGCAACTTTTGGCTTTTATAGCACCATATCCTTTTCATTTATATTCCACAAATTCCGTATTATGTACTGTAAAGGGTACAGAGACTTGACGGCCATCTTATCTTCCCAATTCATAGCAATCACTTTGCCTTGCTTTAGGGCAGTCAATTCCTCCTTTTTTACTTCTTTAGCCTACACGTCATCTAGTACTTCCTTCCTTTTAATTCTCAATGTCCCATGTCTATCGGTTCCTTTCGAAACCAATAAATCAGCCAGCTCTGAGGAGGTGTAATAGTTGTCTGCAGTCAGGCAATAATCTTTGACCTAGCAGAGGTTTCATTACTGCTAGCACAATCTAAGGATGAATTAGGAAGATTGGTATATTCCACGTTCAATACTGACCATTTCCTGTGTACCATAAACACAGTTATCAATGCTGGAAGGTCGCTTTATGGGTGATGGTAGAGTTCACCCAGTACTTAGCTCTATACAGTCTGTGAAATTCACACATCAGGGTATTAAGGGGAGCCAGTTACTTTCACTTTGGCAGATAAAGTTTACCAGGAAGATTGGTACTAGAAAAAATCACATAGCTTGAGTGGAGCATCAGGTACCCTGAGTGCCTTGCCTGGGGTTTGAACTCAGGACCCTCTGGTCAATAGTCCAATGCTCTACCACCTTTGACTATCAAGACCCACCTTTTTCCTGTAGAAATAATAATAAATGACCATATATATCCAGACTTAAGCTTAGCAAATCTAAAGGTTTCCACCCCAAATCTGGCTCCTTTCAGGGAAACATACTGCATCAGTGAGAGCCCCTCCTTGTACAGAATAACATTTTTATCAATAGAAATCTTCCTCTCAGGTGTCAACAAACTTGAGAACTTTTTGTTGAGAAACACAAGCAGAGGGCTAATTTCATTCAGCTTGACACAAGAATGTCTATCCCTCATAAAGGTACCATTGTCTGCAAAATGCAGATAGTGTTTGACGAGCACATATCTATGCTATGACATAACATTTGAAGAGAATGGAGTGAGAATGTCCTGCCTCTTTGACAAATATCATTCTTGAACTGGTTTGCTCATAGTTTCATGAAGAATGATCAATGCAAAACAACACACTAATTTCATTAGTATTTTTACACTACCAAACTATAAAACTTGATTTTTTTTAAACAAAAGAATCAGTAAAGTGGTCAGCATATAACTTGATTTCCACAGTTATTAGTTCAATTGAGTAATCATCAATTAATGCCCGAAAGCATTGAAGAATTCCAGCAGTTTCATCAATCTCTAAATGAACAGGATGAGAAGTCAAAGGAAATCTTGGAAGTGGTGATTAGTGATTTTGCTGGGAATCCATCGGACACCACAACACCCACGCATCAAGCAATTGGGCAATCAAACCTTCTTCGTAAATCTGGGAAAATATGTCCGTTTCTGGATGTTATATTCTGAGGTAATGAAGATTAATATTTAATATGTTTTTTTTAATTTGGGTTTATAAATTGTCCAAAATTAAATGACAATGAATGCATAAATGAATTAATAACTGTTTAAATGAGTCTGCCCTTAAATTGGATTGATATTTTATAATTTTTGAACACAAACTTTATTATTCAAGGAGGCTTCTCATCGTCTTACACTGTTTTCATATTTCATCGAAATCTGTTTTGATTGATTCTGAATTTTTTATGAAAATAAAGCTTATAAAAATAAATAAAATATACTCAATGAACCTGTATGGAATCAGTCATTTTTAATTGGCTTTGAAATCGCGTGCATTTAAACAATTGACTCACAACTAGGTTACTTTCATTGTGACCGCGTCCACCCTGCCATACTCCCTTCCTTTCCGATGGACGAGGGCTCCGCCTAGGTTATGTGTAACGTGACCACATCTGCCCTGCCATACTCCCTTCTTTTCCGAGGGACAAGGGCTCTGCCTAGATCATGCGTGTCGTTACCACGTCAGCCCTGCATTTACCCTGTCCCAGGTAATTTTCTGCCATTTTAATTCTGTCCGCACTCGCGTTGGTTTACCGATGGTCTAGCCATCCATAATTTGATAATACCTATGTAAATGGTGCATTATGACTGATGTTGGGTAATATACGGCTGCTTTAGTAATACTTGGTATACTTACTCTGACCTTCCCCGATACCCTTTGTGTTGCACCATAGAAACCCCCCTTGCGACATATTGGTGTCAGGTGAGGGGTTGAATGGTTGGACTAGTGATTTATTCAGTATAAGTGACAGTGTCTTATAGATTATCATGTGTCGGTGTACCTATTTAAATCGGAAGTTCCGTATTTTCTTGGACAGGTGGGACATGCTAATCTGTGCTGACCTAACGAATTATTATTTTAAGACACGTGCTATAACCTCATCGCGATTCTCTGCGCACAATTAAACTAAGGATCACTTCATCAGGAACCATAAGTTAGCCCAAGCATGGGTATCGGATACACACGGAGTATGAAAAAATAAATTAATTAAGCTTTAGTTTGTCAGTCAGACAAGGGGTTGTAAGGATTGCTGAGTGAATTGGAGATTGAGTGGGACAGATATGGGATGAGAAACAAAATTAAAAAAACCAAGTTTATGCAATTTCGTAGAAAGAAAAAAGCTAAGCTAAACATGAAAATAGGAGGGCAAAAACTAATGCAGGTAGAATATTTGACGTATCTCTGAAGCATTTTGGACCAACACGGTCAAAGTAGTAGGGACGTATGGAGAAGAATTATGCTAGGCACAGAGGCTATCATAAGGAGGAGTGAGTGGATTAATGGGACGTTGAGTAAGGATATTAAAAAAAGACTAGTGAAACTTTTGATATGGTGTATAGTTATATAAGGAAATGTGGTCATTGAAGCAGGAGGATAGTTGTGGAGTGGAGGCTTTTGACATGTGGGTGTGGAGAAAATAGGGAAGGTGAAATGGACCGAGAAGAAAACCAATGAGAAAGTACTTGGTATGGTAGGTGAAGAGAGGGGTTGGTTGGGAGAATGCGGGATTTTTTGTTTTGTTTGTAGTAATAAAATATTTATTTGGTATGATATAGATATGATACTGTGATATAGAAATGATTATTATGAAACACGGGGTAAATGTGAGTTATTTGACTTTAAATGTTAACTAACAAATCATCATCAACATCAGTATAACAATCCTAAGATTGGTTTACTGCAGGCCCTCCATTCTTTGCTATTAAGCATAATCTCCCATTGATAGGTTTGCTGTTTTACGTTCTTCTTAATTTGCCCTTCTATGTACTGGTCTTTTGGCCATCCTTGCGGGATCCTTTTTGCTATTCCATGGCTCTGATCCATAGAATTCAATGCTCTACACAAACGTTTTGACCATCTGCTTCCTTGTTTGCAATCTTATATTCTTTGAACATGGTAATAGCCTTTTCCCAGTGAACGTCCTCTTTCCCTGGGCTATTCTTTGCCTGACTTCAGTCGAACTTCTTCCATCCCATGTTACTATATTACTGCCCAACAAGTAGATGAAGGAAGGATTCCACTTGGTCCAGTTTCACTCCTCAATTTGTGATATCTGGATTCAGCTTCTTTCTTCCACGTGCACAAGGATTTCGTTTTCTTCTTGTTGGACTCATATTATATTCCCAAAGTAGTTGGTCCATAATATTCAGATTTGCTTTCAGGTCCTCTTGTGTTTTTGTCACTACTGCTATTTCATCTGCAAACCGGAGCATGTTTATTGCTTCGTCATTTATCCTTGGCTCCTTTGACGCCCAATTTTTGTGTTTCCTTCAATTTGTCTCTTCCATTGATGCATGTGTTGAATATTGCTGGCGAGAGGTTGCTTCCTTGAACTTTGTTAAATCAGGTTTCTATTTTCCTTCTGTTTCCCATTTGCATGGTAGTTACCTAATTAATGTACATTAAACTAACTATTCAGTGAACATAAATAATGCGCACCTTATGTTTTTTGTCAAACGTCTCATCAGCTTCAATGGTTTGGTTCACCCTGGATACGACCGATGCCATTCTGATGCTTCGATAGAATCAGGGAAGAATGAAGTTAATGCCGTCAGCATGAGGACTCGAGTTTGTGGTGGGTTTGTGAAGGAAACAAGTGGCAAATTTCTTGTTTGCATTGTGTTTGTCCATAAAGACATGACCTCATGCGGCTTCCAATAATAATTTCAATGCCTATCTTTTCATGAAGAATTTCTAGTCTTTAAACTATTTTGGGTATCATCATGATTAATGATTTGCCCTGTAAAATTAAACCTACATAGAATTTATATGCTTATTATGCTTTTTGTGTGCAAAAATGTCAAAATCTAGAAGATACAAAGGTACGATTCAGAGCAAATCAAAGACAGGCCAGGCAGGCAGGTTTCATATTAATCATTTAGGTTTAAATACTAACAAAACTCAGCATATTGTATGCTGTTATAGTACATAAAAATGTACTGATGTTGAAAATTCTAAAATACTAGGAATTAATATAGATAGGAAACTTAACAGGGAGACTCACATCAGTCAGATCTGTAATGAACTGATTAAAGCCCAACTTTCTCATTTCAAATGAGTGTCGATAAACACTTGACCATGTCTTCTTTCCATGTCATTTGAATTACAGTGATGAGTTATAGGGTCATTTCCCAAAACATGTCATACAAATCTTGCTACTACACAAGAGAGATTTTTGCTCCCTTGCTAATACACCGCAACGTGATTTCTGCAGACCATTTTTAATTAGCTGTGGAGTCATGATTGTACACTATTTTGGAAATGTTATTTAAATATTTTTAATCGGTTTTAGGAGAGTCATGTCAATATGTTTAAGGAGATGAATTGTAGAAGAGATTTAGTCATTTTACAATGATGAGTTCCCCATTTAAAAAAAGGGAATCAGAAAAACATCTTACGGACTGTATCTTACGGACCCACTACTTTGGCTCAAAATAATATAAGTTGTATGAGACTAAATAATGATGACAAAAGACTGATATTAGCAAATTGCTAAAAACAAAAGTTTAAACTCTTCTCCTTTAATTAAAACTTTGGCCTTCTGTGTACTCTACTAGCAAAATGCAACACTGGATGAGCATTAATATAGTCACCAATTTCATATTTAATACGACAATATTCATTGAAAACATCATTATTCTCACCTTCTGAGCAGAGATTACATCTGATATCTCTAAGTACACTTCAAAAAATAAACACATTTTCTTCATATATTTTAAGGTAATCGCAAAGGTATTCGGAATGGAAAACTTTTATATTACCTCTTAAATTGAAGGATAGTGGGGATATATTCATTTAGAAAGGAGAAGTTTGAAGATATTGCAAGTAAATCATCCTTTCGTGATCGCACAAGGTTGAATATATGTCTGTCTATATATTGTTTATCAATCTTTACCGAAACTGCAACTGGGGCCAATGATAAAATGGGGAAAATACTTTCAATTTTACACAGCAATTTAGACTAGACTCTTCAATAACATATAGAATCTCCTAAGGTATTTTAAATATCGAGGTTTATTGACCGAGAATGTAAACCGCATAGCTTTCTTCAATAATATAATAGCAGACACACGACCTGCTGTCAACAAAATGTCAAAGTGCAGTACCATAACCCAGCAATGGACATTAAGGTCATAATGCCGAGAATAGTCATCTCGACCCCGAATGATATCACACTGAGACCGGTGAAGTTCTAAGAAGTAGTCGAGGGCTTTCTTCTTCTTCTGGCCATTGCTCTTGCTCTTCACACCCTGTGGGTGCACCTATGCAAAGAGGTACTTCATTTCCAAGGTCACTAAATGCTCATCCCCCAGACGATTCATGAAGAAATGATGAACTTGCTTGAAGAAGAGTAGAACATCCTTCCCATTAAGGTCACATTTTCCTGAACAACCTAAATGGACAAACAATGCTAATGCCACTTGGCAAATGCATTCATTCACAATTCAAACTGCTTTCTCCCCCAATCCTGCCGTGACCCATCAGTTGAATGGTCTCTCTGTGCCAAAGGTCCTTCCTCTTGGAGAAAATTTGCTAGAACCTTTGAGAGAAACTTACCAGCAAACCTGACCTTACCCTGGCGAACATGTCCATGAATTATGTTGATTGTCGCCCTAAAAGCAGGACGTTTGATATTCAAGGATCCCCTAGTCTGGTAAACGCAACTGGAGATTAATAATTCCATGCGCTCTTCCTATCAACCCAAACAATTCAATGCAAGACCTAGCACATGTTGAAAACCTTTAGATATAGGTTGCATAGTCGGATTGCAATCCTGATCCAACTCCCCTTCAGTCAGGTGGAGTGCTATTTGATGTAGACCTCTGAGAGTCGCGTTGGATGCCAAATTCATTCAGATCTCCCTCGTCTTCAAGTGTTTCTCGCCCAAATTCATGACAAGACCGTGACGAACACAATCGTAATGTAGGCGTCTTTATTTGGCTAATTGATTCTCAATTCTCTCTGTAAAACAACCCCTTGGGCTGTCAGTTGAACACCAATCTTTGAATCCACGCTCACCCATGATTGCCTAACAGAAGCATTTCATTACGATATCCTTTTCCATTGGATGGTAGTCTATCTCTGGACATACTGAAGCCGAAATCTCTATCGACCCTTGCGTTTGTTTTACCCCATCCAGAAACCCAGTAACAGTTTATTCCGTGGAAGAAATATCTACCAGGCATATTATTATTTAAACATCTGGACAAAATACTAGCCAACTTGTAGGAAGAGTGATGACCAATATTAATTTTATTGTTTTTAGGCTCAAAACTAATGGCAATTAAAGTAATTAAGTGAATGGCAATTACTTGAGTGCCATTCGGCCACTCTTTCCGAGGGACTAAATGAGAGGAACATCGAGGTCTTTGAGCGACGAATACACCTTTTTCTGAATTCTGCCAATGTTCCACAAAAGGTGCTCTTTGCCCGAGTCCCAATGAGGAACCATCTGCGCTTGGCGTATCGCCGAGCTGTGCGTTATGGTGCCAGTTATGTTAGACTCTGTTGTCCTTGCTTTCACCTTTTGTTGAAAATGGTATATCACGGAACAACGAATCAACAACAAGTTTTTTGTGAAGTGCTGAGGTAGAAGTTATCAAGAAATTACTGAGATGTTAACAGCTTTTTACGGTGATGATGATCTAAAGGAAATATCCGTTATCAAATGGATTAAGCGTTTCAAAATGGCCGACAAGACACCACGGATGATGAAAGATGCCGGGACGACCTTCAACCCTCTCCTGTGATGACATTGGAAACATCGATCGTGTGCGGTCCCTTGTCCTTACCGATCGTCATAAATAAACTGTTTATTCGAATAATAAACGAAAAAGGAGTTTGATTTACTTAAATTGAAGAAATTTAGAGAAAATACGCGTTTTCATCCAAAATACGATCATTGGATACACGTGTTGAAATTAAATGACATATTTTGCGATCGAAAAATCAACGAATGATGAAAGAAGGAGTTTGATATTAAACGATGTTACCGAAAACACAGAAAATAAATAAAAACGAGCTGTTTTCTGTGAAAACTCCACTTCAAATACTTGTTTAAATTAAAACGACATTTTTAGCGAAGGAGATATAAACTTAAAAGGAGTTTGATTTACTTAAATTGAAGAAATTTAGAAAAAGTACGCGTTTTCACCCAAAATACGATCATTGCATGAAAACTACCCGTTTTCAGTGGACATGCCGCAAAACATGCGCGTGGAAAATCATAACACACATGTTTGCGGTTAAAAAACCAACGAATTTTGAAAAAAGTTTTTTGAAAAACTTGCAGGGAAATAATTTAGAAAAAATTTACGATTTCACCAAAAACACAATAAATACATAAAATCGAGGAGTTTTCTGTGGAAATACCACATCAAATACTAGTTTAATATATAACGAAATAATTTGCGATGTGAAAGACGACGAATGATGAAAAAAGGAGTTTGAAAAACTTGATTTGAAAAAATGTTGAGAAAATACGTGAATGCATAAAAAATACGATGATTGAATAAAAACTAGCAGTTTTCTGTGGAAATACCCCACAAAAAACGTCCTCAAACTGACGGACATATTTTCGATAGATAAATCAACGAATGATGAAAAAATGGGTTTGAAATGTAACGACATCATCGAAAACACGGAAACAAATTAAACGAGTTGTTTCATTTGGAAATATCACAAAATACTTGCATTCATTAAAAAAACGTATTTTCGATGGAGAAATTAACAAATCATGAAAAAAGGAATTAAAAATTTAACAATTTCATTGAAAAAACCGAAAATGGATAAAAACGACCATCTTTCTGTGGAAACTCCACTTCAAATACTTGTTTAAATTAAAACGACATTTTTAGCGAAGGAGATATAAACGAAAAAGGAGTTTCATTTACTTAAATTGAACAAATTTAGAGAAAGTACGTGTTTTCATCCAATATACGATCATTGGATGAAAACTAGTCGTTTCCAGTGGACATGCCGCAAAACATGCGCGTGGAAAATCATAACACCAATGTTTGCAGTTTTAAAACTAACGAATTTTGAAAAAAGTTGTTTGAAAAACTTTCAGGGAAATAATTGAGAGAAAATTTTTGCGATTTCACCAAAAACAAGAAAAATACATAAAAACGAGGAGTTTTTCGTGGAAATACCACATCAAATACTAGTTTAAATTTAAACGTTATAATGTACAATGTAAAATATCCCGAATAATCAAAAAAAGAGTGAAAAACTTTAAAAGAAAAAGTGTTGAGAAAATACGTGAATGCATCAAAAATACGATGATTCAATAAAAACTAGGAGTTTTCTGTGGACTCGCCACAAAACATACGCGTTAAAAATAATCAAACCTATTTTCCGATTGAAAAATCAACGAATTTTGAATAAAGTAGTTTGGAAATACTACATTAAATACGTGTTGAAATGAGACAACATATTTTGCGATGGAGAAATCAGCGAATGATGAATGAAGGAGTTTTGCGGTGTGCCCACTGAAAACATCTAGTTTTTATCCAATGATCGTATTTTGGATGAAAACGCGTACTTTCTCTAAATTTCTTCAATTTAAGTAAATCAAACTCGACTTTCGTTTATTATGGATGAAAACGCGTACTTTCTCTAAATTTCTTCAATTTAAGTAAATCAAACTCCTTTTTCGTTCATTTCTCCATCGCTTGAAATTTTGTTTTAATTTAAACAAGTATTTGAAGTGGAGTTTCCACGGACAATAACTCGTTTTTATTTATTTTCCGTGTTTTCGGTAACATCGTTTAATTTCCAACTTCTTCTTTCATCATTCGTTGATTTCTCCATCGCAAAATATGTCGTTTAATTTCAACACGTATTAAATTTAGTATTTCCAAACTACCTTATTCAAAATTCGTTGACTTTTCAATCGAAAAACAGGTTTGATTATTTTAAACGCGTATGATTTGTAGTGAGTCCACTGAAAACTGCTAGTTTTTATTCAATCATCGTATATATTATGCATTCACGTATTTTTATGCATTAACGAATTTAACGCGTTTTGTTGCCATTCCACTGAAAACTGCTAGTTTTTACTTTATCTTCTTATTTTCGATAAAATCAATCAAACAACATATTTCAATTCAAGTTTTTCAAACGCCTTTTTTCATCATTCTTCGTCTTTTGCGTCGCAAATTATTTCGTTATAATTTAAACTAGTATTTGATGTGGGATTTCCACAGAAAACTCCTCGTTTTTATGTATGATTTGTGTTTCAGGTGAAATCGTAAATTGTCTCAATAATTTCCTTCCAAGTATTTCAAAATACTTTCATCAAAATTCGTTGGTTTTTTACCCGCAAACTTTGGTGTTATGATTTTCAGCGCGCATTTTTTTTTGGCGTGTCCACTAAAACGGATTGTTTTCATCAAATGATCGTATTTTGGATGAAAACGCGTACTTTTTCTAAATTTCTTCAATTTAAGTAAATCAAACTCCTTTTTCGATTATTTCTCCATCGCTAAAAATGTCGTTTTAATTTAACCAAGTATTTGAAGTTAAGTTTCCATAGAAAACAGCTCGTTTTTATTTATTTCCGTGTTTTCGGTAACATTTTTTAAATTCAAACTCCTTCTTTCATCATTTGTTGATTTCTTCATCGCAAAATATGTCGTCTAATTTTAAATGTATTTAATGTAGTATTTCTTCTTGTAGTATATTTATCTATTTTCCGTGTTTTCAATGATAAATTTTAAATTCAATTTTTCATGAGTCGATAATTTCTCCATCGAAAAATACGTTTTTTTAATGTAAACAAGTACGAGGGTCATCCGGAAAGTAGTACCCGTTCGTGCCGCATGAAGTGCTGACGACGCGAGTAGCCGCTGGACGAGGTCAGATAGCTTCAGTGGCTTGTCTGCCTTCTCTGAGCCAAGTTGCGTGACGCTAGCATTGCCTGTGTTGTTTCTGTGATTGTTTACAATGTTTAAAAAAATTGAGAACGCCGCCAGTTGTGAAGTGAGGGCAGTGATTAAATTCCTCAATGCAAGAAACGTTCGCCCATGTGATATTCATCGCCAATTAAAGGAGGTGTATGGAGACAATGTAATGGACGAGTCGTCTGTTCGGCGGTGGTGTCGCAACTTCAACATGGGGAGGGGGAACACACACGACGATGAGCGTTCGGAAGGACCGTCTGTCATTACAGACCAACTGGTGAGCTCAGTTGACGAATTCGTGAGGAACGATCGGCGCGTCACAATTGATGACATCTGTGAGCATTTTCCCAATGTTTCTCGAACAATTGTTCATGAAATTGTTAAACACCATCTGCATTATGCAAAAATTTGTGCAAGATGGGTCCCTCGCGTATCTCAATGAGCTGGCGGCGAAGGACTATGCAGAAGGAATACAGAAACTTGTCACACGTTATGACAAATGCCTTAATTTGCTTGGAGATTATGTTGAGAAGTAGTTTAAAGTATCCTCTTTCAAATAAAATTTTTTATGTTTGTTAATATTTACTTTTGTGTCTTTATTTCACGAACGGGTACTACTTTCCGGATGACCCTCGTATTTTCTGGTATTTCCAAATAAAGAACTCGTTTATTTTTTATCCGTGTTTTCGATGATATCGTTAAATTTCAAACCCATTTTTTCACCATTCGTTGATATCTCCATTGCAAAATCTGTAGTTTTAATTTAAACACGTAATTTATGTGGCAATTAAACGGAAAACTGCTCGTCTTTATTTACTTTTCGTGTTTTCGATGCAATCGTTTTTTACCCTCGATATTTTCCTTTCAAGAGTTTCAAACTACTTTTTTCGATATTCGTTGACTTTTCCATCGCAAAATATGGGTAATTAATTAAACACGTATGTTTTTTGGCGAGTACACTGAAAACTGCTAGCTTTTTATCAATTATCGTATTTTCGATGAAATGCGTATTTTCTCTAAATTTTTTTAATTCCTTTTAAGTATATCGAACTACTTTTTTCAAAATTCCTTGAATTTTCAATCGTAGGAATTGGTGCGATGATTTTAAGCGCGCATGTTTTGTGGCGAGCTCACTGAGAACTGTAAGTTCTTTTTCAATCTTCGTATTTTTGATGTAATCTTGTATTTTCTCTAACTTTTTTTAATTTCATTGTTTCAAGTGCCTTCCTTCATCATTCGTTGATTTATCTATCGAAAAATGTCCGTTAATTTGATCACTTGTTTTATCTGGTATTTCCACAGAAAACTGCTTGTTTTAATTCAATCTACGTATTTTCGATGAAATCGCGTTATTTTTTTTAATCCGTTGATTTTTCGATCAAAAATCAGTTGTCATTATTATCAACGCGTATATTTTGTGTCGATTCCACTGAACACTGCTAGATTTTACTTTATCTTCTTAATTTCGATGAAAGCAATCAATCACATTTTTTTAATTGAAATTTTACTAACTCCTTTTTTGATCATTCGGGATCTTTTACATCGCAAATTATATCGTTACTATTTAAACTAGTATTTGTGGGGTATTTCCACAGAAAACTCCTCGTTTTTATGTATTTTTTGTGTTAAATGTGAAATCGTAAATTTTCTCTGAAGTTTTTCATACTATATTTTTCAAAATTCGTTAGTTTTTTAACCGCAAACATTGGTGTTATGATTTTCAACGCGCATTTTTTGCGGCGTGTCCACTGAAAACGACTAGTTTTCATCCAATGATCGTATTTTGGGTGAAAACGCGTACTTTTTCTAAATTTCTTTAATTTAAGTAAATCAAACTCCTTTTTCGTTTATTTATCCATCGCTAAAAATGTCGTTTTATTATGAGCAAGTATTTGAAGTGGAGTTTCCACAGAAAAAAGCTCCTTTTTATCTTTTTTCCGTCTTTTCAATGATATCGTTAAATTTTAAACTCCTTTATTCATGATTTGTTAATTTCTCCATCGAAAAATACGTTATTTTAGTGTAAACACGTATTTTGTGGTATTTCCAAATAAAACAACTCGTTTAATTTTTTTCCGTGTTTTCGATGATATCGTTAAATTTCAAACCCCTTTTTTCATCATTCGTTGATTTCTCACCCGCAAAATATGTAGTTTTAATTTAAACACGTAATATATGTGGTATTTAAACAGACAACTGCTCGTCTTTATTTACTTTTCGTGTTTTCGATGCAATCTTTATTTTACCCTCGATATTTTCCTTTCAAGAGTTTCAAAATCCTTTTTTCGATATTCGTTGAATTTTCAATTGCAAAATATGGGTAATTATTTGAACACATATGTTTTTTGGCGAGTACACTGAAAACTGCTAGCTTTTTATCAATCTTCGTATTTTCGATGAAATGCGTATTTTCTCTAAATATTTTTAATTAAAGTAACTCAAACACCTTTCCATGATTTCTTCAACGCAGAGTATGTCGTTTTAATTTTAACACACATTTACATTGTTATTTTAACAGAGAACAGCTGGTTTTTATTTAATTTTCGTGTTTTTGATGTTATCGTTAATAATCTCTCAATATTTTCCTTTCAAGTGTATCGAACTTTCAAAATTCGTTGAATTTTTAATGGCAGATAATGGTGTGATGATTTTAAGCGCGCATGTTTTTTGGCGAGTTCACTGAAAAAAGATAGTTCTCTTCAATCTTCGTATTTTCGATGTAATCACGTTTTTTCTTTAACTTTTTTCAATTTCATTGTTTGTAGCGCCATTCTTCATCATTCGTTGAGTTATCTACCGAAAATATGTTTTTTATGCGGTATTTTTACATAAAACTGATCGTTTTTATTCAAACTACGTATTTTCGATGAAATCGCGTATTTTTTTTAATCCGTTGATTTTTCAATCGAAAAGAAGTTGTTATTATTTACAACGTGTATGTTTTGTTGCCATTGCACTGAAAACTGCTAGTTTTTACTTATTCTTCTTATTTTCGATGAAATCAATCAATCAACAAATATTCAATTCAAGATTTTCAAACGCCTTTTTTATCATTCGTTGTCTTTGACATCGCAAATTATTTCGTTATACTTGAAACTAGTCTTTGACGTGGGATTTCTACAGAAAACTTCTCGTTTTTATGTATTTTTTGTGTTAAAAGTGAAATCGTAAATTTTCTCTGAAGTTTTTCATACTATATTTTTCAAAATTCGTTAGCTTTTTAACCGCAAACATTGGTGTTATGATTTTCAACGCGCATTTTTTGCGGCGTGTCCACTGAAAACGACTAGTTTTCATCCAATGATCGTATTTTGGGTGAAAACGCATACTTTTTCTAAATTTCTTCAATTTAAGTTAATCAAAATCCTTTTCGTTTATATCTCCTTCGCTAAAAATATCGTTTTAATTTAAACAAGTATTTGAAGTGGAGTTTTCACAGAAAACAGCTCGTTTTTATTTATTCTCCGTGTTTTCGATAATATCGTTTAATTTAAAACTTCTTCATTCATCATTTGTTGATTTCTCCATCGCAAACTATGTTGTCTTATTTCAACACGTATTTAATGTAGTATTTTAAAACTACTTTTTTCAAAATCCGTTGATTTTTCAATCGGAATGTAGGTTTGATTATTTAAAACGCGTACGTTTTGTGGCGAGTCCACTGAAAACTGCTAGTTTTTATTCAATCATTGTGATTTTGATGCATTCACGTATTGTTCAACATTTTTTCAATACAAGTTATTAAACTTTTTGTTCCTCATTCGTTGTCTTTGACATCGCAAGTGTTTACTTTATCTTCTTTTCGTTGTCTTTTAAATCACAAATTATAACGTTATAATTAAACTAGTATTTGATATGGTATTTCCAGAGATAACTTCTCGTTTTAAGGATTTTTTGTGTTTTTGCTGAAATCGTAAATTTTCTATAAATAATTTCCTTCCAAGTTTTTCAAATTACATTTTTCAAAATTCGTTAGTTTTTTAACCGCAAACATTCGTGTTATGATTTTCAACGCGCATGTTTTGCGGCGTGTCCACTGAAAACGACTAGTTTTCATCCAATGATCGTATTTTGGGTGAAAACGCGTCCTTTTCTAAATTTCGTCAATTTAAGTTAACCAAAATCCTTTTTCGTTTATATCTCCTTCGCTTAAAATGCCGTTTTAATTTAAACAAGTATTTGAAGTGGAGTTTTCACAGAAAACAACTCGTTTTTATTTATTCTCCGTGTTTTCGATAACATCGTTTAATTTTAAACTTCTTCTTTCATCATTCGTTGATTTCTCCATCGCAAACTATATTGTCTTATTCCAACACGTATTTAATGTAGTATTTTAAAACTACTTTTTTCAAAATCCGTTGATTTTTCAATCGGAATGTAGGTTTGATTATTTAAAACGCGTACGTTTTTGTGGCGAGTCCACTGAAAACTGCTAGTTTTTATTCAATCATTGTATTTTTGATGCATTCACGTATTTGCTCAACATTTTTTCAATACAAGTTATTCAAACTTTTTTTTCCTCATTCGTTGTCTTTGACATCGCAAGTGTTTACTTTATCTTCTTTTCGTTGTCTTTTAAATCACAAATTATAACGTTATAATTTAAACTAGTTTTTGATTTGGTATTTCCAGAGATAACTTCCCGTTTTTAAGGATTTTTTGTGTTTTTGCTGAAATCGTAAATTTTCTCTAAATAATTTCCTTCCAAGTTTTTCAAATTACATTTTTCAAAATTCGGTAGTTTTTTAACCGCAAACATTGGTGTTATGATTTTCAACGCGCGTGTTTTGCGGCGTGTCCACTGAAAACGGCTGGTTTTCATCCAATGAACGTATTTAGGATGAAAACGTGTACTTTCTCTAAATTTCTTAAATTTAAGTAAATCACACTCCTTTTTCGTTTATATCTCCTTCGCTGAAAATGTGTCGTTTTAATTTAAACAAGTATTTGAAGTGGAGTTTCCGCATAAAAGAGCTCGTTTATATCTATTTTCCGTGTTCTCAATGAAAGCGTTAAATTTTAAATTCCTTTTTTCATGATTTGTTAATTTCTCCATCGAAAAATACGTTATTTTATTGTAAACACGTATTTAGTGGTTTTTCCAGATAAAACAACTTGTTTAATTTTTTCCGTGTTTTCGATGATACCGTTAAATTTCAAACCCCTTTTTTCATCATTCCTTGATTTTTCCACCGCAAAATATGTAGTTTTAATTTAAACACATAATTTATATGGTATTTAAACGGAAACCTGCTGGTCTTTATTTATTTTTCGAGTTTTCGATGCAATCGTTATTTTACCCTCGATATTTTCCTTTCAAGATTTTCAAACTACTTTTTTCGATATTCGTTGAATTTTCAAACGCAAAATATAGGTAATTATTTAAACACGTATGTTTTGTGGCGAGTACACTGAAAACTGCTAGCTTTTTATCAATCTTCCTATCATCGATTAAATGCGTATTTTCTCTAAATATTTTTAATTTAAGTAATTCAAACACCTTGTTCAATCATTCGATGATTTCTTCATCGCAGATTATGTCGTTTTAATGTTAACAAGTATTTTAATTGGTATTACCACAGCGAACAGCTCTTTTTATTTATTTTCGTGTTTTTTATGTGATCGTTAATTTTCTCTCAATATTTTCCTTTCAAGTATATCGAACTACTTTTTTCAAAATTCGTTTAATTTTCAATTGCAGAAATTGGTGTGATGATTTGAAGCGCGCATGTTTTGTGGCGGGTTCACTGAGAACTGTTAGTAATTTTTTATCTTCGTATTTTCGATGTAATCTTGTATTTTCTCTAACTTTTTTCAATTTTATTGATTCAAGCGCCTTTCTAAAGCATTCGTTGATTTATCTATCGAAAATATGTCCGTTAATTTGAACCCCCTTTTTTATGTGGTATTTCCATAGAAAACTGCTCGTTTTCATCTTCCTATGTATTTTCGAAGAAGTCGCGTATTTTTTTTAATCCGTTGATTTTCCAATCGAAAAATAGTTGTTATTATTATCAAGGCGTATGTTTTGTTGCCATTCTACAAAAACTGCTAGTTTTTACTTTATCTTCTTATTTTCGATGAAATCAATCGATCAACATTTTTTCAATTCAAGGTTTTAAACGACGTTTTTCATTATTCTTTGTCTTTTACATCGCAAATTATACCTTATAATTTTACTAGTATTTGATGATGGATTTCCACAGAATACTCCTTGATTTTATGTATTTTTTGTGTTTTTTGGTGACATGGTAAATTTTCTCTCAAATATTACCTTCCAAGTTTTTCAAACTACTTTTTTCAAAATTCGTTGAATTTTTAATAGCAGAAATTTTTGTTTAGATTTTAAGCGCGCATGTTTTGTGGCGAGTTCATAAGAACAGCTAGTTCTCTTTTAAACCTCGTATTTTCAATGTAATCTCGTGTTTTCTTTAACTATTTTCAATTTCATTGTTTGAAGCGCCATTCTTCATCATTCGTTCATTTATCTATCGAAAATATGTTCGTTAATTTGAACACGGGTTTTATGTGGTATTTCCACAGAAAACTGCTCGTTTTTATTCAATCTACGTATTTTCGATGAAATCGCGTATTTTTTTTACCGTTCACTTTTCAATCGAAAAAAAGTTGTTATTATTATCAACGCGTACGTTTTGTTGCCATTCCCATGAAAACTGCAAGTTTTTACTTTATCATCTTTTCGTTGTCTTTTAAATCAAAAATTATATCGCTATAATTTAAACTAGTATTTGATGTGGTATTTCCATAGATAACTTCTCGTTTTAAGTATTTTTTGTGTTTTTGCTGAAATCGTGAATTTTCTCTATATAATTTCCTTCCAAGGTTTTCAAACTACATTTTTCAAAAATCGTTAGTTTTTTAACCGCAAACATTGGTGTTTTGATTTTCCACGCGCATGTTTTGCGGCGTGTCCACTGAAAACGACTAGTTTTCATCCAATGATCGTATTTTGGATGAAAACGCGAAATTTCTCTAAATTTCTTCAATTTAAGATAATCAAACTACTTTTTCGTTTATATATCCTTCGCTAAAAATGTCGTTTCAATTAAAACAAGTATTTGAAGTGTAGTTTCCACATAAAAGAGCTCGTTTATATCTATTTTCCGTGTTTTCAATGAAATCGTTAAATTTTATATTCCTTTTTTTTAATCCGTTGATTTTCCAATCGAAAAGAAGTTGTTATTATTAACAACGTGTATGTTTTGTTGCAATTCCACTGAAAACTGCTAAATTTTACTTTATCTTCTTATTTTCGATGAAATAAATCAATCAACAAATATTCAATTCAAGATTTTCAAACGCCTTTTTTATCATTCGTTGTCTTTGACATCGCAAATTATTTCGTTATAATTGAAACTAGTCTTTGACGTGGGATTTCTACAGAAAACTTCTCGTTTTTATGTATTTTTTGTGTTAAAAAGGAAATCGTAAATTTTCTCTGAAGTTTTTCATACTATATTTTTCAAAATTCGTTAGTTTTTTAACCGCAAACATTGGTGTTATGATTTTCAACGCGCATTTTTTGCGGCGTGTCCACTGAAAACGACTAGTTTTCATCCAATGATCGTATTTTGGGTGAAATGCGTACTTTTTCTAAATTTCTTCAATTTAAGTATATCCAACTCCTTTTTAGTTTATATCTCCTTCGCTAAAAATGTAGTTTTAATTTAAACAAATATTTGAAGTGGAGTTTTCACAGAAAACAGCTCGTTTTTATTTATTCTCCGTGTTTTCAATAACATCGTTTAATTTAAAACTTCTTCTTTCATCATTCGTTTATTTCTCCATCGCAAACTATGTTGTCTTATTTCAACCCGTAGTTAATGTAGTATTTTAAAACTACTTTTTTCAAAATCCGTTGATTTTTCAATCGGAATGTAGGTTTGATTATTTAAAACGCGTACGTTTTGTGGCGAGTCCACTGAAAACTGCTAGTTTTTATTCAATCATTGTATTTTTGATGCATTCACGTATTTGCTCAACATTTTTTCAATACAAGTTATTCAAACTTTTTTTTTCCTCATTCGTTGTCTTTGACATCGCAAGTGTTTACTTTATCTTCTTTTCGTTGTCTTTTAAATCACAAATTATAACGTTATAATTTAAACTAGTATTTGATTTGGTATTTCCAGAGATAACTTTTCGTTTTTAAGGATTTTTTGTATTTTTGCTGAAATCGTAAATTTTCTCTAAGTAATTTCTTCCAAGTTTTTCAAATTACATTTTCCAAATTCGTTAGTTTTTTAACCGCAAACATTGGTGTTATGATTTTCCATGCGCATGTTTTGCGGCGTGTGCACTGAAAACGATTAGTTTTCATCCAATGATCGTATTTTGGATGAAAACGCAAACTTTCTCTAAATTTCCTCAATTTAAGATAATCAAAATCCTTTTCGTTTATATCTCCTTCGCTAAAATGTCGTTTTAATTTAAAGAAGCATTTGAAGTGGAGTTTTCACAGAAAACAGCTCGTTTTTATTTATTTTCCGTGTTTTTGGTATCATCGTTTAATATCAAACTCCTTCTTTCGTTGATTTTTCAATCGCAAAATTTATCTTCTTATTCCAACTCGTATTAATTGTAGTATGTTAAAACTCTTTTCAAAATCCGTTGATTTTTAAATCGGAATGTAAGTTTGATTATTTGAAACTCGTACGTTTTGTGGCGAGTCCACTGAAAACTACTAGTCTTTATTCAATCATTGTATTTTTGATGCATTCACGTATTTTCTCAACATTTTACCTATTCAAGTTATTCAAACTTTTTTTTCCTCATTCGTTGTCTTTGACATCGCAATTTATTTCGTTATAATTTAAACTAGTATTTGACGCGGGATTTCTACAAAAAATTTCTCGTTTTTATGTATTTTTTGTGTTTAAATTGAAATCGTAAATTTTCTCCGAATAATTTCCTACCAAATTTTTCAAACTTAATTTTTCAAAATTCGTTAGTTTTTTAACCGCAAACATTGGTGTTATGATTTTCAACGCGCATGTTTTGCGGCGTGTTCACTAAAAACGACTAGTTTTCATCCAATGATCGTATTTTGGGTGAAAACACGTACTTTTTCTAAATTTCTTCAATTTAAGTTAATCAAAATCCTTTTTCGTTTATATCTCCTTCGCTAAAAATGTCGTTTTAATTTAAACAAGTATTTGAAGTGGAGTTTTCATAGAAAACAGTTCGTTTTTATTTATTTTCCGTGTTTTTGGTATCATCGTTTGATATCAAACTCCTTCTTTCGTTGATTTTTCAATCGCAAAATTTATCTTCTTATTCCAACTCGTATTAATTGTAGTATTTTCAAATTCTTTTCAAAATCCGTTGATTTTTCAATCGGAATGTAGGTTTGATTATTTGAAACTCGTACGTTTTGTGGCGAGTCCACTGAAACTACTAGTCTTTATTCAATCATTGTATTTTTGATGCATTCACGTATTTTCTCAACATTTTACCTATTCAAGTTATTCAAACTTTTTCCTCATTCGTTGTCTTTTACATCGCAAATTATATCTTTATAATTAAACTTGTATTTGATGGGGGTTTTTTTTACAGAAAACTCCTCGATTGTATGTATTTTTTGTGTTTTTGGTGATTTCGTAAATTTTCTCTCAATTATTACCTTCCAAGTTTTTCAAACTAGTCTTTTCAAAATTCGTTGGTTTTGGAAAAATTTGTTTTGTTAAAGTAATCAAGTATTTTCTGGTATTTCCAAAAAAACAACTCGTTTAATTTTTTTCCGTGTTTTCGATTATATAGTTAAATTTGAAACTCGTTTTTTCATCATATGTTGATTTTTCCACCGCAAAATATGTAGTTTTAATTTAAACACGCAATTTATGTGGTATTTAAACGGTCAACTGCTCGTCTTTATTTATTTTTCGTGTTTTCGATGCAATCGTTATTTTACCCTCGATATTTTCCTTTCAAGAGTTGCCAACTACTTTTTTCGATATTTGTTTAATTTCATTCGCAAAATATGGGTAATTTTCAAAACACGTATGTTTTTTGGCGAGTACACTGAAAACTCCTAGCTTTTTATCAATTATCGTATTTTCGATGAAATGCGTATTTTCTCTAAATATATTTAATTTAAGTAATTAAAGGACCTCTTTTTATAATTTGATGAATTCTTCATCGCAGAGTATGTCGTTTTATTTTTAACACGCATTAAAATTGTATTTCCTCGATTTTATGGATTTTTTTTGTTTTTGGTGAAATCGTTAATTCTCTCAATTATATCCTTTCAAGTTTTTCAAACTACTTTTTTCAAATTCGTTGGTTTTTTAAACGAAAAAATTTGTTATGATTTTCCACGCGCGTGTTTTGCGGCGTGTCCACTGAAAACGGCTGGTTTTCATCCAATGATCGTATTTTCGATGAAAACGTGTACTTTCTCTACATTTCTTAAATTTAAGTAAATCACACTCCTTTTTCGTTTATATCTCCTTCGCTGAAAATGTCGTTTTAATTTAAACAAGTATTTGAAGTGGAGTTTCCGCATGAATGAGCTCGTTTATATTTATTTTCCGTGTTCTCAATGAAAACGTTAAATTTTAAATTCCTTTTTTCATGATTTGTTAATTTCTCCATCGAAAAATACGTTATTATATTGTAAACACGTATTTTGTGGTTTTTCCAGATAAAACAACTTGTTTAATTTTTTTCCGTGTTTTCGATGATACCGTTAAATTTCAAACCCCTTTTTTCATCATTCCTTGATTTTTCCACCGCAAAATATGTAGTTTTAATTTAAACACATAATTTATATGGTATTTAAACGGAAAACTGCTGGTCTTTATTTATTTTCGAGTTTTCGATGCAATCGTTATTTTACCCTCGATATTTTCCTTTCAAGATTTTCAAACTACTTTTTTCGATATTCGTTGAATTTTCAAACGCAAAATATAGGTAATTATTTAAACACGTATGTTTTGTGGCGAGTACACTGAAAACTGCTAGCTTTTTATCAATCTTCCTATCATCGATTAAATGCGTATTTTCTCTAAATATTTTTAATTTAAGTAATTCAAACACCTTGTTCAATCATTCGATGATTTCTTCATCGCAGATTATGTCGTTTTAATGTTAACAAGTATTTTAATTGGTATTACCACAGCGAACAGCTCTTTTTATTTATTTTCGTGTTTTTTATGTGATCGTTAATTTTCTCTCAATATTTTCCTTTCAAGTATATCGAACTACTTTTTTCAAAATTCGTTTAATTTTCAATTGCAGAAATTGGTGTGATGATTTGAAGCGCGCATGTTTTGTGGCGGGTTCACTGAGAACTGTTAGTTATTTTTTTATCTTCGTATTTTCGATGTAATCTTGTATTTTCTCTAACTTTTTTCAATTTTATTGATTCAAGCGCCTTTCTAAAGCATTCGTTGATTTATCTATCGAAAATATGTCCGTTAATTTGAACCCCTTTTTTATGTGGTATTTACATAGAAGACTGCTCGTTTTCATCTTCCTATGTATTTTCGAAGAAGTCGCGTATTTTTTTTAATCCGTTGATTTTCCAATCGAAAAATAGTTGTTATTATTTTCAACGCGTATGTTTTGTTGCATTCTACAAAAACTGCTAGTTTTTACTTTATCTTCTTATTTTCGATGAAATCAATCGATCAACATTTTTTCAATTCAAGGTTTTAAACGACGTTTTTCATTATTCTTTGTCTTTTACATCGCAAATTATATCTTTATAATTTACACTAGTATTTGATGATGGATTTCCACAGAATACTCCTTGATTTTATGTATATTTTGTGTTTTTTGGTGTCATGGTAAATTTCTCTCAAATATTACCTTCCAAGTTTTTCAAACTACTTTTTTCAAAATTCGTTGAATTTTTAATAGCAGAAATTTTTGTTTAGATTTTAAGCGCGCATGTTTTGTGGCGAGTTCACTAAGAACAGCTAGTTCTCTTTTAAACCTCGTATTTTCAATGTAATCTCGTATTTTCTTTAACTATTTTCAATTTCATTGTTTGAAGCGCCATTCTTCATCATTCGTTAATTTATCTATCGAAAATATGTTCGTTAATTTGAACACGGGTTTTATGTGGTATTTCCACAGAAAACTGCTCGTTTTTATTCAATCTACGTATTTTCGATGAAATCGCGTATTTTTTTACCGTTCACTTTTCAATCGAAAAAAAGTTGTTATTATTATCAACGCGTACGTTTTGTTGCAATTCCATGAAAACTGCAAGTTTTTACTTTATCTTCTTTTCGTTGTCTTTTAAATCAAAAATTATATCGCTATAATTTAAACTAGTATTTGATGTGGTATTTCCATAGATAACTTCTCGTTTTAAGTATTTTTTGTGTTTTTGCTGAAATCGTGAATTTTCTCTATATAATTTCCTTCCAAGTTTTTCAAACTACATTTTTCAAAAATCGTTAGTTTTTTAACCGCAAACATTGGTGTTATGATTTTCCACGCGCAT